>NC_091217.1:8081674-8091674 GCF_040958095.1 Procambarus clarkii | reverse complement strand
AACAATTAACATTTCTAAACTTGATCAGGAGCAACCAACTCGCCACTTAAAGACATAGCTAACCTCCTGGCGATATACTCTTACTTATAATACAGTATCTGTTGAAGTTAGAGTGCTTCATTTCACTGGCAAATCACAGGGAACCAGACGGTAATGGTGCTTCGGTACATACCAGACTAATATTCCAGGTAACTCACCAAACAGGTGAAAGTCCCTGACACAGCACCCGTCTCGGAACCTCAAGACGCAGTACACAGCTCCTCAAGTCCTCACCTCACCGCCCGGGGTGTTTGATCACTTCATTACTGCATCTTTATTCACTCTCCTCTCACTGAAACTCCTAGCAACTGCCCGTCGCTGACCTTTAGCACCTGGACACCCCGTGACGTAGCTGTGACGTCTGTATATAAACAAGACACATCTCCTGAGCCAGTATGGAGTAACTTGCTGATTGGACGAGACGCAGACTGCCACTGGGGAGGCGAGGCTGTTATTGGCCAGGGGGCTTTAGTCTATATGGAGGATGGAAACCCGGGTCTGTGATTGGTTACCGGGAAGAACACACCTGTTTCTCGTTTTCTTTGCCATCAAGTGAAGGTGTTCCTGATACAGTATTAATTATGTGATCACTTACATTTGTCACAAGGTCGCGCGTGTAGGCTATTACTGTGCCTGCGCAGAGCTCACACGATAAGCTTCCGACATAAATAAAATATTCAAAATTAGATAGGTACTGATATAGCGTTGAAGTTCTTTATGTAAAATACAGTTGAAGACATATTTACAATAATAATAATAATGATAATAATAATTATTTATTTGCAAGAAGGTACAATGGGTTGGTGATATTACATAAGACTGGCATTTTTACATTCATGCAAAGCCACTAACACGCACAGCATTTAGGGCAGGTCCTTAATCTAACATATCAGGTAAGATGAAAAGGTACATTGTAGCAAGGTTTTATAACCTTGTATGCTAGTGTTTGCACAGATTTAGTCTGACTCTGGGGGTGTCAAAGATATATTTATTTCTGGTGTAGTGCTCATAGGTTCTATCACACCTATTTATATATATAGACAACAGCGGTTTATATGTAGATGCCATATTCAGGTAGAAAATCAAAATGATTGCATTGAAAATACTGAAAGCATTATTTAAGCTTATTAATGTTAATTTTCGAATCAAGGTTGATAATGGCAAGGAAAGTCCAGATATTGGCGACACCACAAATTATCGGTCAATTGTCAAACGCATCACTGGATACATTTTGGGGCCAAATTAACGAATTCCAGAGCAATGCAAGACATTTGGGCACGTTCCATTTCAACTGATGCCTCTGTTTACCTAGCAGTAAATAACCGTTTAGAAAACTGTTGTGGTAAGGCCGTCAGGTGTTGGGGTGACTTCGATAACCCCAAAGGGTTTCCTGTCCCTGAACAGAGCCATTGGGTGACAGGAAAGGTGCCCAACCATTTCTATACCGCCCGGGTTTCCCGATTGTGTCGAGAACGAAGTTAATTGTACTATACATGTGCGAACAAGCTTGAATGGTCCCCAAGCCAATATGCAACTGAAAACTCCACACCCCAGAAGTATTCGAACCCAGACAGCCAGGAGCATTATGCAACTGGCGTAGCCGGTACCTTAACCACTCGACCAACCGTGACTATACATATATAACTGCTGACCACAACAAACGTAGATAATAACATTTCATTCACTTAGGCCATCAGAGCCTCGAACCACCAACCCCAAAAGCGAAAGACGGTAGCTCTGCCAATTCAAATAGTATTTACAGAGTTCAGCATATCAGTCAATATGGGACATTGCCTGCCTGCCCTTGCCTGCCTGTCCTTGCCTGCCAGTCCTTGCCTGCCTGCCCTTGCCTGCCTGCCCTTGCCTGCCTGCCTGCCCCTGCCTGCCTGCCTGTCCTTGCCTGCCAGTCCTTGCCTGCCTGCCCTTGCTTGCCTGCCCTTGCCTGCCTGCCTGCCTGCCCCTGCCTGCCTGCCTGCCTGCCTGCCTGCCTGCCTGCCTGCCTGCCTGCCTGCCTGCCTGCCTGCCTGTCCTTGCCTGCCAGTCCTTGCCTGCCTGCCTGCCTGCCTGCCTGCCTGCCTGCCCTTGCCTGCCTGCCTGCCTGCCTGCCTGCCTGCCTGCCTGCCTGCCCTTGCCTGCCTGCCTGCCCTTGCCTGCCTGCCTGCCTGCCCTTGCCTGCCTGCCTGCCCTTGCCTGCCTGCCCTTGCCTGCCTGCCCTTGCCTGCCTGCCTGCCCTTGCCTGCCTGCCTGCCTGCCTGCCTGCCCTTGCCTGCCTGCCTGCCTGCCTGCCTGCCCTTGCCTGCCTGCCTGCCTACTTCCCCCTCGCCGCGTGTGCCGCGCCACTTCACCGCCCGTCCTTCACAATTTACCAGACGCAGCCGTCGAAGCGTCTAAACTTCGCCTCAGCATTTATCCCCGCCGCCACTCCCCGGCCCCGGCCCGGTACCCCCCGGAGGCCCTGGGAGAGGGAAGGTCTCGTCTTGCGTTTATCGCCTTCTTTGCCTCACGCAATTTTCCCCCCTCCTCTCCCCTTCCCATGGTTCAGTTTTTCACGTGTTATGATTCTCCCGGTGGGGTTGTGGTCGCTCGGAACAGCGGCAGGCGGCGCCGAGCGCTCGGGAAGCAGAAATCAGGACCGCGTTGGAGCACGGCATCCGGCCCGTCAATAAAAGTGAGGAATGGCGGGCGCGAATGGCCTCATCTTTTATTGGAAACTTGTTACGACATTCACCTCCTTCGTTAGAGAACTCCCCGGGCCTAGTTTGTCTTATGAGGGGCGGGCGTTATGGAGAACAGGTATTATAGGCTCTATAATTACGAGGGTTGGTGTTTGAAGGCGGTTAGTTTCGAGGACCTTCGGGTTATTATCGTATGGTAAACTAGTTACTGATGTTGTTGTTGTTATAGATTCAGCTACTCGGAACAAGTTCCAAGTAGCACGGGCTATGGTGAGCCCGTAGTGGACTTACCTGGCACAGGAGCGGAGGTAGTTACTGAGGCGTCTAATACCAGAAAATATAACTTATTACATGCTTACAGTTGATACATGATAACATCAGATAATATATATTGTTGTACAGAGGAGTTCCATTCCTTGTCTTGTAAATAATTGACTTGAATGGATGGTGGCAGCAACCTTCTGTCTTTCTACTGTTTCTATCTTTCCTACTTTCTACTCTTCTACTTTCCTCCTTGTTCTCGTTTTCTCTCTCATTCTAAAACTTTCCCTTTTCCCTGTGACCACTCTTCCTCACTACTCCCTTCTTCCTCCCTCACCCTATGGGTTCCTTCATTTTTAATTTATTTTCTCTTTCATTTTCCGATACGTTACAACATACTCTTTAAATCGAGAGAAAATAAGACATGAGGATATAAGTGGGAACTGGAAACGTTAATGAGGCTATGAAATATAAAGAAATACTGGCACCCTGTACGGCTGGTCAACAAGTGGAATGTACAGAAAGCAGAAGTTGTGAAAGCCACCTCCATCCTCAACATTAAGGCCAGATTCAATAAATAATTTGTACGTCAGAATAGTTCTATTAGACAGCGCTATAGGTATACAGAGCAAGCGTCGCAGGCGGGAGCTGAAGAGCTAGAGCTCAATCCCCCCCGTAGACACCAATAAGAAGCCCCGCCCCGCGTCTGTGCCAGGTAAGTCCATCACGGGCTCACCATAGCCCGTGCTACTTGGAACTTGGAGCTGAATCTTAACCACCAGCGATCATTATCCAAGCACTGAGGATAAAGGTCAACTTAAACCACGAGGATAAAGGTCAGTGTGACCCACGCACCTTTATTATTAGCGAGAGGCACTTCACGACCCCCACACAGGTGGCACTGGCCCCATTAATTATTCATCACCTTGTGACACCAGCCGTCAGACCCGACGGACAGCGGTGAGCGTGGGAGAAATTCCAGAGGTCAGGTCATGTTGTTTCAAAGGTCATGCAGGAGAACCCTTGAAAGTCACAGCCGCTCACCCCACATGCTTCGGGTCGTTACAGGTCAACACAGTGAGGATACGCACCTAAACTAACCTCTCTGGTTAAATAGGCTCTAGTTAAATAGGATCTAGAAAAAAAGGATCTGGGTTAAATAGGATCTGGGTTAAATAGGGTCTGCTTAAATAGGATCTGCTTAAATAAAGTCTGCTTAAACAGGATCTGTAAAATAGGATCTGGTTAAATAGGGTCTGCTTAAACAGGATCTGGTTAAATAGGGTCTGCTTAAACAGGATCTGGTTAAATAGGGTCTGCTTAAACAGGATCTGGTTAAATAGGGTCTGCTTAAACAGGATCTGGTTAAATAGGGTCTGCTTAAACAGGATCTGGTTAAATAGGGTCTGCTTAAACAGGATCTGGTTAAATAGGGTCTGCTTAAACAGGATCTGGTTAAATAGGGTCTGCTTAAACCGGATCTCCTTAAACAAAGTCTGCTTAAACAGGGGTGTGGGTTCCAAAAAAAGAAATTGTTTCGGGACATTATCTTGTTAATTAGATTTGGAAATAAGTTTGCCAGAAACGGCGCCCAGTGTTGTAATTACTCAAATGTGTTGTGAGTTGTGGCGGGGACTGCTTGTTCCGTCTCTAAGAACGACCCCACCTAGTAGGACCACCTAGTGCACCCACCTAGTACGACCACCTAGTGCACCCACCTAGTACGACCACCTAATGCACCCACCTAGTACGACCACCTAGTGCACCCACCTAGTACGACCACCTAGTGCACCCACCTAGTACGACCACCTAGTGCACCCACCTAGTACGACCACCTAGTGCACCCACCTAGTACGACCACCTAGTGCACCCACCTAGTACGACCACCTAGTGCACCCACCTAGTACGACCACCTAGTGCACCCACCTAGTACGACCACCTAGTGCACCCACCTAGTACGACCACCTAGTGCACCCACCAAGTACACCTGGCTATAGTGCAAATGTTTAAACAAACACACACGTCCCTTCACCTTCTAGTGTGTGGTCTGGTCAACAACACTATATTATTCCATTATATAAATGTAATATTATTTAACCCTTTACATTGCATAATCTACAACAAAAATATCACCACTTTCCTTAAGTTCAATTTCTTTTAACTACCTCATCAGAGTACTCATTAAATGCCTCGTTAAGGAACCCGGGTAAAAGTTTTAATTCGAGGGGGTAATTAGTCTTGGTAATAATCTGGAGAGGTAATTAGTCCAAGAAGGCAATAATGGATTCACAATTAATTTGCATACTTTATTGCTTCGAGATAAGATGACTTGTCAGTACAGGCCAAGTGGTTAGAAACATAAGAATAGAGGTAACTGCAGAGGGCCGATTGGCCCATACGAGGCAGCTCCTATTTATAACCACACAAAAAGGATTTGGTTAAGTACAACCAAGTAGTTTGGTTGTAGCTACTGCCGTAACTATGGGGGAGAATGAGGCATAGAGAGCAACAATAGAGGTACAGACAGCAACAACAGAGGTACAGACAGCAACAACAGAGGTAGAGGGGTGGTTATAGAATAGGAGCTGCCTCGTATGGGCCAATAGGCCTTCTGCAGTTACCTTTGTTCTTATGTTCTTATGTTCTTAGGTATAGACAGCAGCAATAGAGGTACAGACAGCAGCAACAGAGGTACAGACAGCAGCAACAGAGGTATAGACAGCAGCAACAGAGGTATAGACAGCAACAACAGAGGTACAGACACCAGCAACAGAGGTACAGCCAGTACGTCATCAGAAGCATGAATAATGGCAACAGAGAACAAAAGCAAGATTGGGAGCGCATCCTCTGGAACACCAGCTAAGTGTGTCCACCCGGACCCCTCCCTCACTCTCCCCTCACTCTCCCTCACTCTCCCTCCAGCATCATGGCCGTCACGGTCCAGCATGTTAGTGCACTTGGGGACAACGCGGTAGTTTGTCGAGGCTTATTGAGTTTACTGAGAAACTTTGCGCCATGTTATCAGAGAGAGAGAGAGAGAGAGAGTGAGGGGGGCGGAAGCTGCACACATTTACTGAGCGGGATGATCAGGTCATATGGGCGAGGCTCGCACCAGACACCACCACTCTCCTCCCTCAATGCTCCCCAGCACGTCCTGGGGGCATACCTAACACTGCTTACCTAGAGGTGACTACAGGAAGATAGATAGATAGATAGATCCCACACACACAATATAATTATCACTCGAGCTCTCAGTCCAGACTAATGTTCGCCTCACTCCTCAAAACTTACAATATATCTTATCTCCCCTTTGTGTTTTCATCTTCCTCCTCCTCCCTTTTTCCCCTTGTCTGCTGCATTACTCATCAGACCTACGCTTTCCCCTCTCTGTCTCTCCCCTCGGCTATCATCATCTCCTCCCCTCTCTCTCCAGATCTCATGTATCCAGGGATATCAACGATAGCATTAACCTCGGCCGTGAGGGAGGCAAAGCCCGGCCCTCTGTCATTGACCATGTCTGCAATCTCTTTGGCTATCTTTGGCGCCACACTGCACTGTGCCCTTGTTGTCTTTGACACTATCAGCTACACTCTGTATCATTCTTAGGCTCTAAAGCTCTTGCTCTTTGGCACTGTTTGGTACACTTTCCGGCTCTCTTTTTTGTTCTGCCTGGCGCTCTCTGGTTACAAAAGACTCTTGCTTGATGCTTTATATCTCACTCTTTCCATACTTTGTTGTCTTGACCCGTCTGTCCGCGCTCACGTTTTCTTTGTTGATCTTTCGAGCCCTGACTCCGCTAACTCTTAATACCTTCCACGTTGCACTCAATGGCCTGGGCCCAGATTCACGAAAGCACTTACGCAAGCACTTACGAACGTGTACATCTTTCCTCAGTCTTTGACGACTTTGGTTACATTTATTAAACAGTTTACAAGCATGAAAACTTACCAATCAACTTTTGTTATTGTTATAAACAGCCTCCTGGTGCTTCCGAGCTCATTAACTGTTTAATAATAGGAAACAAAGCCGCCAAAGATTGAGAAAAGATGTACAGGTTCGTAAGTGCTTGCTTAAGTGCTTTCGTGAATCTGGCCACAGACTCCGGGCCCCCTACGACGAATTCCTTCGAACCTATCCAGGCTAGATAAACAGCCGCTTCCCCCCTAGTCACGTCTACAAGACCCGCTCCAAGAAACCGATCCAGCCTAGACCAATTAGGTTCCCGGCTAAAATCGTTAAAAAATATTACTAAGCTGCTACATTGCCTCCTCAAAGCACTTAACATATATGTAAGGACCAATGGCTCCCAGGGGAGGGGATATCGCCCTAATTACTGCCCGACTCTCTATTGATACGGCACCTGAATTCATAATTAGAAAAAAACAGATGCGATTTTGTTTAAATTCCCAAGGTATTTACCGCTAATTCCTTCTGCTTCGTCGCCTCTATTTGACCTTATAATCCGCTGCAGCGGGAATTAGCAACAAGGTAATAATATATTCAGTTGTTGAAACTACTGAAATAATTTACTTGGGAAACCCCCTGATGGTTTCTCAGGGGTGGGTAAATGTTTATAATGGGAGCTGTGAAGTGGTGTTTGGTGTCTTTTGGGAGATGTGCTGGGAGCCTGGGACGAACCCTCTATCCCCTGAGATGTGCTGGGAGGCTGGGACGAACCCTCTATCCCCTGAGATGTGCTGGGAGGCTGGAACGAACCCCTTACCCTCTGAGATGTGCTGGGAGGCTGGGACGAACCCTCTATCCCCTGAGATGTGCTGGGAGGCTGGGACGAACCCCTTACCCTCTGAGATGTGTTGGGAGGCTGGGACGAACCCCTTACCCTCTGAGATGTGTTGGGAGGCTGGGACGAACCCCTTACCCTCTGAGATGTGTTGGGATGCTGGGACGAACCCCTTACCCTCTGAGATGTGCTGGGATGCTGGGACGAACCCCTTACCCTCTGAGATGTGCTGGGAGGCTGGGACGAACCCTCTATCCCTTGAGATATGCTGGGATGCTGGGACCAACCCCTTCTAGAGCCTTCTTTCGAGCTAATTACACGACATCCAACCATTCACCAAATGAGCCACAGGGCCGTTAGAAAGAACTTTTTCAGTGTCAGAGTAGTTAACAGATGGAATGCATTAGGCAGTGATGTGGCGGAGGCTGACTCCATACACAGTTTCAAATGTAGATATGATAGAGCCCAGTAGGCTCAGGAATCTGTACACCAGTTGAGAGGCGGGACCAAAGAGCCAGAGCTCAACCTGCCGCAAGCACAACTAGATGAGTACACACAACAAACACTTATAAATAACAGAAACAGTCGTCTCGCGGCCTGGTCGTTCCTCACAGTCGTCTGCCAACCAGCAAATTACGAGTTTTCCGGCTGCTGCTGTTTTCGCTCGTGAGACTCATAAACAAGGGTTCGAAACCAGAGGGAAAAGAATGCAGAGTATCCCAAGAGCAGCCAGGCGGATACACCGGGGCTCCCGGCTAATGAGAGAAGTAATATATTATGTCTGGAAATAGTAGAGTCACTCTCCAAGGCGATATGTGAGTCTTTAGTATGGACAGTTTACACGAAGCTGTGTGTGTGTGTGTGTGTGTGTGTGTGTGTGTGTGTGTGTGTGTGTGTGTGTGTGTGTGTGTGTGTGTGTGTGTGTGTGTGGGTGTGTACTCACCTAGTTGTGTTTGCGGGGGTTGAGCTCTGGCTCTTTCGTCCCACCTCTCAACCGTCAATCAACTGATGTACAGATTCCTGAGCCTACTGGGCTCTGTCATATCTACATTTGAAACTGTGTATGGAGTCAGCCTCCACCACATCACTTCCTAGTGCATTCCATTTACTAACTACTCTGACACTGAAAAAGTTCTTTCTAATGTCTATGTGGCTCATTTGGGGACTCAGCTTCCACCTGTGTCCCCTTGTTCGCGTCCCACCAGTGTTGAATAGTTCATCCTTGTTTACCCGGTCGATTCCCCTGAGGATTTTGTGTGTGTGTGTGTGTGTGTGTGTGTGTGTGTGTGTGTGTGTGTGTGTGTGTGTGTGTGTGTGTGTGTGTGTGTGTGTGTGTGTGTGTTGTGTGTAATTACCTAAGTGTAGTTACAGGATGAGAGCTACGCTCGTGGTGTCCCGTCTTCCCAGCACTCTTTGTCATATAACGCTTTGAAACTACTGACGGTCTTGGCCTCCACCACCTTCTCACCTAACTTGTTCCAACCGTCTACCACTCTGTTTGCGAAAGTGAATTTTCTTATATTTCTCCGGCAGCTTTGTTTAGTTAGTTTAAATCTATGACCTCTTGTTCTTGAAGTTCCGGGTCTCAGGAAGTCTTCCCTATCAATTTTATCGATTCCTGTTACTATTTTGAACGTAGTGATCATATCACCTCTTTTTCTTCTATCTTCTAGTTTTTGCATATTTAATGCCTCTAACCTCTCCTCGTAGCTCTTGTCCTTCAGTTCTGGGAGCCACTTAGTGGCATGTCTTTGCACCTTTTCCAGTTTGTTGATGTGCTTCTTAAGATATGGGCACCTTGGTTACCTTGAGGTGCTTCCGGGGCTTAGCGTCTCCGCGGCCCGGTCGTCGACCAGGCCTCCTGGTTGCTGGACTGATCAACCAGGCTGTTGGACGCGGCTGCTCGCAACCTGACGTATGAGTCACAGCCTGGTTATCCTTTGGAGGTGCTTATCCAGTTCTCTCTTGAACACTGTGAGGGGTCGGCCAGTTATGCCCCTTATGTGTAGTGGAAGCGTGTTGAACAGTCTCGGGCCTCTGATGTTGATAGTTCTCTCTCATAGTACCTGTTGCACCTCTGCTTTTCAACGGGGGTATTCTGCACATCCTGCCATGCCTTCTGGTCTCATGTGATGTTATTTCTGTGTGCAGGTTTGGGACCAGCCCCTCAATTATTTTCCACGTGTAAATTATTATGTATCTCTCCCGCCTGCGCTCAAGGGAGTACAGATTTAGGCTCTTTAGTCGGTCCCAGTAATTTAGATGTTTTACTGAGTGGATTCTA
>NC_091217.1:8079843-8081174 GCF_040958095.1 Procambarus clarkii | reverse complement strand
AGTGCGCAGCGGTCAAACACTCGCCCGGCGCTTCGCGAGCTCTGTGGCATGAGTTCGTATCCTGGCCGGGGAGGCTTGACCGGGTGCCAATCCTTAACTGTAGCCACTGTTCACCCAGCAGTGAACAAACTGACTAACTCCTGAGGGACCTGTTTACTGCTAGGTGAACAGAGCCATTAGGTGATAGGTAATCCACTCAACCATTTTGGTCCCGTGTGGGATAGTAGACAACTTCTGCAACTTGTATAGATCCTACTCCAGCTTCCCACCTCGTCCTCCAATCTCCCATCTCGTCCTCCACCCTCCAACCTCGTCCTCCACTCTCCAACCTCGTCCTCCACCCTCCAACCTCGTCCTCCACCCTCCCACCTCGTCCTCCACCCTCCCACCTCGTCCTCCACCTCGTCCTCCAGCCTCCCACCTCGTCCTCCAGCCTCCAACCTCGTCCTCCAGCCTCCCACCTCGTCCTCCACCCTACCACCTCGTCCTCCACCTCGTCCTCCACCCTCCAACCTCGTCCTCCAGCCTCCCACCTCGTCCTCCACCCACCAACCTCGTCCTCCACCTCTTCCCTGCCATCTGAGTGCAAAGTGGCAATGATCAACACCTGCAGAATAGCAAACTACAGTGCAGAGATGCAGCCAATAGTACCTAAGGGTGTTGAAAATTGCCCATTAGGCTCAGCTAATCGATGTGACGAGGCGAACACGTAACGAGCAGTTTAGCGTCGCCTGAGACAGTTATGTAGTGGTGTCAAGGGTAGTTAACACTGGTGGCGACAGATTGCAGTCCTTGACCAATCAACACCAGAGTGGGACAGGAGAATGGGGCCAGAGCTGTAATTATGCAACGGGGAAGGATATTGCAAGGGGGTAATGGGCGGTTAATGGGTGGTAATGGGTATAAGACACGCGTCGCCCCAGCCTCCCCTCAGTGCATATACTCACCAAACCAACAACAACAGTTCAGCTGATCTGCCTGTCATGGAACATGGCGCTGCTCATTCGATTATTCCCGCTCGACCTTTGAAAGGTCCAGAAACACGTTTTCTTTGTCTCTCAAAGTTTTTCTCTCTGACTTAAACCTTGCGATGGACTCTTAATGTTGTTGTTGTTGTTGTTGCATGGAGAGAGAGAGAGAGAGAGAGAGAGAGAGAGAGAGAGAGAGAGAG
The DNA here is from genome assembly GCF_040958095.1 of Procambarus clarkii. NCBI lineage: Eukaryota > Metazoa > Arthropoda > Malacostraca > Decapoda > Cambaridae > Procambarus > Procambarus clarkii. The sequence continues at coordinate 8,080,003 of NC_091217.1, read as the reverse complement.
AGAGAGAGAGAGAGAGAGAGAGAGAGAGAGAGAGAGAGAGAGAGAGAGAGAGAGAGAGAGACATAGAGACAGAGAGAGAGAGTTCATTGTGACGTTCCTGATAATAACTTCACTTTGATGTCTATATTACAATATATTTTGCCGTATACATTGCACTGTT
>NC_091217.1:8059843-8072343 GCF_040958095.1 Procambarus clarkii | reverse complement strand
AGTTATTTTTAGGAGGAAATTTGACTATAAAGAAAAATGGTGATTTTACACAACCTAACATGCCTCTAATTGGAAAATTAATACACACACACACACACACACACACACACACACACACACACACACACACACACACACACACACACACACACACTCACACACACACACAGTTAGACAGCTGCTACGGGCTGCTTCCTGGGTTTGTGTGTGTGGGGAAAAAAATTAGTTAATCGTAGTTAGTAACAGTTGATTGATTGACAGTTGAAAGGCGGGCCGAAAGAGCAGAGCTCAACCCCCGCAAGCACAACTAGGTGAATTCACACACACACACACACACACACACACACACACACACACACACACACACACACACACACACACACACACACACACAGTTAGACAGCTGCTACGGGCTGCTTCCTGGGTTTGTGTGTGTGGGGAAAAAAATTAGTTAATCGTAGTTAGTAACAGTTGATTGATTGACAGTTGAAAGGCGGGCCGAAAGAGCAGAGCTCAACCCCCGCAAGCACAACTAGGTGAATTCACACACACACACACACACACACACACACACACACACACACACACACACACACACACACACACACACACACACACACACAGTTAGACAGCTGCTACGGGCTGCTTCCTGGGTTTGTGTGTGTGGGGAAAAAAATTAGTTAATCGTAGTTAGTAACAGTTGATTGATTGACAGTTGAAAGGCGGGCCGAAAGAGCAGAGCTCAACCCCCGCAAGCACAACTAGGTGAATTCACACACACACACACACACACACACACGCACACACACACACACACACACACACACACGTGTCTCAACCACACTACCATAACCAACACCCATAAAATATGCCATAAACCTAAAAGTGAAAATTTTACGGCAAGTAGGAACAAGAGTATATGTGGTATAGGCCTATCGGCGGCGACGACCGGGCCGCGGGGACGCTAAGCTCCGAAATCATCTCAAGGTAACCTCAAGGTAGACGGAACACCAAGAGACCTGTAAGGGGGAAACAGTGCTATATATGCTATATATGGACCAGCGAAGCCTCGAACCACAGATCACAAAAGCAGCAGTCTGCAGCTCTACCAACTGAGCCATCAGCCCTCCTTAATAAGAAGGAATCCAGAGACAGACACGAGGAAACGGTTAAAAAAGCGATTCTGTAAAATTTAACTCAGCGGTAAAAGAACAGATGACCTCTGACTTCACTTAGCCGGTCGGAGCCGGTCGGCCGAGCGGACAGCACACTGAACTTGTGATCCTGTGGTCCCGGGTTCGATCCTGGGCGCCGGCGAGAAACAATGGACAGAGATTCTTTCACCCTATGCCCCTGTTACTTAGCAGTAAAATAGGTACCTGGGTGTTAGTCAGCTGTCACGGGCTGCTTCCTCGGGGTGGAGGCCTGGTCGAGGACCGGCCCGTGAGGACACTAAAAAGCCCCGAAATCATCTCAAGATAACCTCAAGATAGCTGATAGCTTCCCCTTCCCGTAGCTCGTATGGTAAACCTCATTCACTAGTTTCCCCTCTGAACGACGCGCCAATCTGTTAACAATTACTGCTGGTGGAATAAAGTCGAGCGTTTAAGGATAAGGCCCCTAAGTCAATCCTCCCTGGGCAGGATTCGAACCCAGATCAAATCGCTGGCGGGTCGAGTGTGTTACCACTGCGCCACAACGCCATCATCCCTAATGCGGTCTCACCTCAGCCTTTCTCACTGATAATACACACTTTGGCATCACTTTTAATCAGGAAAATGTATACAAAAGGTAAACTATTTCTGGAATAAAGTTTAATCAGCTGAATGCACTAAAAAAAAAAGTTTCTCAAAAGGATCCCAAAATAAAACTTTACTAATTTCTTGGTAAGCAATAACCGGCGTGAATTGCGGCCGACTTAACCGGAGGGATTCTGTAAAAAACATTATACTGCTTATTTGGTCTAATTATCCGAAATTCACGTTTGGTCCAAAACTAATCTCCTGTAATACAGTGGAACACTTGTGGCAGTGGAACACTTGTGGCAGTGGAACACTTGTGGCAGTGGAACACTTGTGGCAGTGGAACACCTGTGACAGTGGAACACTTGTGGCAGTGGAACACTTGTGACAGTGGAACACTTGTGGCAGTGGAACACTTGTGGCAGTGGAACACTTAAGGCAGTGGAACACTTGTGGCAGTGGAACACTTGTGGCGGTGGAACACTTGTGGCAGTGGAACACTTGTGGCGGTGGAACATCTGTGGCAGTGGAACACTTGTGGCGGTGGAACACTTGTGACAGTGGAACACTTGTGGCAGTGGAACACTTGTGGCGGTGGAACACTTGTGGCAGTGGAACACTTGTGACAGTGGAACACTTGTGGCAGTGGAACACTTGTGACAGTGGAACACTTGTGGCAGTGGAACACTTGTGACAGTGGAACACTTGTGGCAGTGGAACACTTGTGGCAGTGGAACACTTGTGGCGGTGGAACACTTGTGACAGTGGAACACTTGTGACAGTGGAACATTTGTGGCAGTGGAACACTTGTGGCGGTGGAACACTTGTGGCAGTGGAACATTTGTGGCGGAAAACGTAACGTTTATAAACTTGTAATAGCAACTGAAGATAAAAGACAGACGAGGACAACACAAGTGTTGAATGATGATAAGAACAACAACACACGAGAACAGCAACACACGAGAACAACAACAACACTGTTCTCGTGTTCTCTTCAAGGTCCCAGAACAAACGTTTCAACAGGACCGCGTATGAAACGTGTTCCAGCTTAACCAAGCTTGAATGCAACATCAAAACGTTTTCCCAAAGTTCCACATCTCATGGATGCAAAAAAAGGTTCATCTTTTTAGGCTTCAAAGCTTTTTTTTTTTTTAACGGAGCCTAACCCTGAAAACCACATTTTTTGACCAGTAAATCATTTTGAGTTTTCTGGTGCGTGTTGGGGGTGATTTTCTTGGGCCGTAATAACCCCCATGAGGCTTTTTAATTCCTAATCGAAACTGGCAGTTTATATAATCCATAATAACTATTTAGCCGACGCGTCGGTTAAAAAAAAAATGGATTTAATCCATATTATAATCCATAAGTTTAGCGCGGTTATGAATCTCAAATATTAGCTAACTTTCTTGTGATCGGTAATTAGTCAGATGTTTGCAGTGTTGCAAATTAGTTAGTTCTACATATGTGCTGCAATCCAGGTTTAATTGGTTCTGTTGTAAGACTTTATTGCAAGAATCACAAAATGCTTTTTATTACCCAAATTATACCGGATCATTTTCAGGTTAAATTTAGTTTGGTTTAATAGCGCCCAGGTCACGTGATGCTTGGCGTCTGCGACCTCACTGAAATAGAAATTGACAAACATTTACGAAACACTAACTTTATCCATCAATAATTAAATAAGATTGTAGTTTAACCAAGTATATTAATTGATATATATATATATATATATATATATATATATGTCGTACCTAATAGCCAGAACGCACTTCTCAGCCTACTATTCAAGGCCCGATTTGCCTAATAAGCCAAGTTTTCATGAATTAATGTTTTTTCGTCTACCTAACCAACCTAACCTAACCTAACCTAGCTTTTTTTGGCTACCTAACCTAACCTTACCTATAAATATAGGTTAGGTTAGGTTAGGTAGGGTTGGTTAGGTTCGGTCATATATCTACGTTAATTTTAACTCCAATAAAAAAAAATTGACCTCATACATAGAGAAAAGGGTTGCTTTATCATTTCATAAGAAAAAAATTATAGTAAATATATTAATTCAGGAAAACTTGGCTTATTAGGCAAATCGGGCCTTGAATAGTAGGCTGAGAAGTGAGTTCTGGCTACTAGGTACGACATATATATATATATATATATATATATATATATATATATATATATATATATATATATATATATATATATGTATATATATATGTATATATATATATATATATATATATATATATATATATATATATATATATATATATATATATATATATATATATATATATCACACACCAGCAATGCTATTTCCCTCCTCCTACCCTCTCACTTCCTCCATCCTTTCCAATCTCTCCCTCACTCTCCCTCACTCTCCCTCACTCTCCCTCACTCTCCCTCCCACTCTCCCTCCCACTCTCCCTCACTCTCCCTCCCTCTCCCTCTCCCAATGCACAACATTAGGCTCCACAGGAACAAAGAACTTGTACTCATCATCATAAAACTGGAGCCATAAACACGTTATTGTCTCTCTCTCTTAGTGGCCACTCCTCGTGGCCCGTGTGGCCACTCCTCGTGGCCCGGTGTGGCCACTCCTCGTGGCCCGTGTGGCCACTCCTCGTGGCCCCGTGTGGCCACTCCTCGTGGCCCGGTGTGGCCACTCCTCGTGGCCCGTGTGGCCACTCCTCGTGGCCCGGTGTGGCCACTCCTCGTGGCCCGTGTGGCCACTCCTCGTGGCCCGGTGTGGCCACTCCTCGTGGCCCGTGTGGCCACTCCTCGTGGCCCGGTGCGGCCACTCCTCGTGGCCCGTGTGGCCACTCCTCGTGGCCCTGAGGTGGCCACCACCTGCCTCACAATCTGTAATCTGGTAATTAAACTTTTGTTACGTTGCGAAAAACAGCGATAATCTTTTAGTCTCTCAACCCTCCCCCTGGTTTCCTTCACCAGATGTTCCCCCCGTGGTCCTTGCCACGTGTGGCACTGTCCAGCACGTGTGGCACTGCCCTGGTAGTCTCCAGCACGTGTGGCACTGCCCTGGTAGTCTCCAGCACGTGTGGCACTGTCCTGGTACTCTCCAACACGTGTGGCACTGTGGTGGTACTCTCCAACACGTGTGGCACTGTCCTGGTACTCTCCACCACATGTGGCACTGTCCTGGTACTCTCCACCACATGTGGCACTGTCCTGGTACTCTCCAACACGTGTGGCACTGCCCTGGTACTCTCCACCACATGTGGCACTGTCCTGGTACTCTCCAACACGTGTGGCACTGTCCTGGTACTCTCCAACACGTGTGGCACTGCCCTGGTACTCTCCACCACATGTGGCACTGTCCTGGTACTCTCCAACACGTGTGGCACTGCCCTGGTACAAACCCAGCAAAAGCTACATGAATTAATCTTCAAGAAGACACAAGTGGAAGATACAACTGTCAGTTGAGACATGATCACCACGTACAAAGTACTCAGAGGAATTCATAGGGCAGACAAGGACAGGCTATTTGACACAGTACTCAAACAAGAGGACAAAGGGAAGAACTATCCAAATGAGCCACAGAGTCACTAGAATTGAGAGATGAGTGGGGGCCAAGGAGCCGAAGCTCGACTCCAGCAAGCACAATTAGTTAAGTACAATATGGAAAGTACACAAATGCATTCACAAAATACATAAGAATAACATGTAAATACGTTATATGTATTTACGACTGACGAGAGAATAGTTGGGGATAATGAAGAGTTGTTTCATATGTGCTTTAAATGTGTGCTTTAAATATGTGCTTTAACTAGCGTATATCCTTAAAGGGTGGTATAGTCGTACCCCAGGCAGCGCTACTAGACAGCAGCTGATGGCGCCAGGAACCGTCTGGTGAAGTGTCGTACACATACTCAGAAAAATGTTCCCAATATCGGAAACTCTTCTGAGGGATTTTGTCCCAAATTTACGATATTATTTTCTTGACATCAAGTTGACTTGGCCAGAGCGGCCCCCAGAGGGAGAGAGATAACAGAATAATAGAAAGACTCGTCTAGACCATCGCAATTGGACGAAGTGGAGCTGACAAAGATATCCTGATGGGTTTGTTGACATCCCGTAAAGGAAATATCAAATTTTCTTGAATAAATTCTTACTCAAATGAAGTATTGCTTACATAAGTGTATGTTGTATATGTGTGAATATGTGCGTTAACTATATGTTTATATGTATGTGAATTTTCCCCTTGTTTCGTGTCTGTGGCAGTAACAAATGTGTATGTAGTGATCATGTCTCTCTCGAGGTTCCCCCTCTTATAGAGACGTGAGGGTCAAGTCCATTCGAGTTTTATCGTGACGCACACCTCTCTGGGTGGGGCTCGTCTGGTGGCACACCACTTGACTCGTCCAGTGGTGTGCCCAATCGTGATAGTCCAGTGGTGTGTTTAATGAGACAAAGCCCCTTGCTGCTCCAAGTACTCTTGTACTCAGAAGCTATCAGTACCTGGCGCCAGTAAGACTAATATGGCGGTCACTAAAGCCAGGTACCCTCTGCTTCCCCTAGACCCTGATATATGATGTACCTCATGAATATATAAACTCATGCATGCATCTCATTCTCCCTCACAGTCACTCACACACAGTGGAATGAGTAGGAGGGTAACTCATCTCAATACCATTTCCTTTTTTTGTGTAATTATATAATATAAGGCACCAAAAATAAATTAGTTGTTTAAACGCAACATTGCGGGCCATTTTCTCTAGCCTTGTTTACCACTGATGGCCATGGCCGCCAGACTGGCCATATGGTCTATCCATCGGGCCACCTCGCTCATGGTAGGTGGGGCCATAGTGACGGGCTAGGGGGATGGATATGATAAAAAAAAAACCGTAAATGGACTATTTACATATTGCTGGTTAGATAGTTAATTACTCACGAGTGTGTGATTAAACTGTGTGAATGTGTGGTCACCTATTTGTACCTGCTGGATCGAGGTATTTAGCTCTTGGACCCCGTCATTCCAAACGCTGGTTGTCTAATCTACTGAATCCCGACCTATTGTATCATACCTAATGCATATTTTTCTCACACACACACACACACACACACACACACACACACACACACACACACACACACACACACACACACACACACACACACACACACACACAGTTGTGTTGATTCACTAACAGTCAACCAGTTGATTAACAGTCGAGAGATGAGCTCGAAAGAGCAGAGCTCAACCCCCGCAAGCACAACTAGATAAACACACAGGTGGAACTAGGTACCCAAAAGAGCCATAAAGACATGATAAAAAACTAGTTCAGCGTCAGAGTAGTTAACAAATGCATTAGGAAATGAGCGAATAAGCATCACTCAGCATCTAACAGCCCAGACGAAAGACATCAACCACAAACTAACACCCCCAAACAAACCTCATTAACCACAAACAATCGCCACACACTCTAACCACATGGTCTTTAAAACGCCTTATAATATGATTAACTAATTAATTAATTAACTAGCCAATCCAATTTTCGCTTACAGCTTCCCCTAGAGGCCCACACACCACCAAACATGCTAATCCCACACACCACCAAACATGCTAATCCCACACACCACCAAACATGCTAATCCCACACACCACCAAACATGCTAATCCCACACACCACCAAACATGCTAATCCCACACACCACCAAACATGCTAATCCCCCACACCAGCACCAAACAGGTTATTATTAATATATAATGTAGCGAGGAAGACACCGTGATAGCGGGAACCTTCAGTGAGGATAGGCCCGCCCCACCCCCGGCAGGCCATACAGGAACACTCCCTAAACCAGAATACATGTTTTTTTCTTCATGTATATGTATTAAATTTGGAGGATAATGTCAATAGACACGTTATCCCCAGCATGCACGTGGGAGGAGGAGGGAGTGGGCAACCACCTATAGGTTATCTTGAGGTTATCTTGAGGTGTCTAGTGGTGCCAGGCACCAGAGTAACTAGTGGCATTAGCATCACAGCATCAGGTATGCTGTAAATCAACATACTATGATATGCCTGCATTCCTGGGTCGTCGACCAGAGTTTCTCTGAAGTTCACGTTTTCCTCACAGGAAGCGAGAACAGAAGTTCATGTTCTCACAGAAGGCGTGAAGAACAGAAGTTCATGTTCTCACAGGAGTCGTGAAGAACAGAAGTTCATGTTCTCATAGGAGGCGTGAAGAACAGACGTTCATGTTCTCACAGGAGGCGTGAAGAACAGAAGTTCATGTTCTCACAGGAGGCGTGAAGAACAGAAGTTCATGTCCTCACAGGAGGCGTGAAGAACAGAAGTTCATGTTCTCACAGGAGGCGTGAAGAACAGAAGTTCATGTTCTCACAGGAGGCGTGAAGAACAGAAGTTCATGTTCTCACAGGAGGCGTGAAGAACAGAAGTTCATGTTCTCACAGGAGGCGTGAAGAACAAAAGTTCATGTTCTCACAGGAGGCGTGAAGAACAGAAGTTCATGTTCTCACAGAAGGCGTGAAGAACAGAAGTTCATGTTCTCACAGGAGGCGTGAAGAACAGAAGTTCATGTTCTCACAGAAGGCGTGAAGAACAGAAGTTCATGTTCTCACAGGAGGCGTGAAGAACAGGACAAACAAGAAGTCCAGAATTAAAAAAACAAATATTTAATTTATCCCCCCTGAGAATTACTACCAAGTCCCCCCCCCCAGAAAAAAAAAAACACGGAAGAAATGCAAGTGAGTTTACACATAAATGAGTGTAAATATTATGGTGAGTTTACTCATAATGAGTTTACCCATTATGAGTCATAGCGTGTGTTTAATAAAAGATCTGCGAACTATGTGTGTGTGTGTGTGTGTGTGTGTGTGTGTGTGTGTGTGTGTGTGTGTGTGTGTGTGTGTGTGTGTGTGTGTGTGTGTGTGTGTGTGTGTGTGTGTGTATCTTTCTCTCAGTGCTTTAATAAATTAAAAACAGTACCAAGCCGAGTACCAAAATGTATTCATGAATATTTTCTGTGGTTAAAAGTGGAATGAATGAAATTGCCTCGCTAAAATTGTTATTCTCAGGAGAGGGAAGAATGAGGCGCTGGTGGTGGTGGTGGTGCATGCACTCTCCCACCACAGTCCTCTTGATCACCATACCACTGCCACTCACAGTATAACTACCACCGTTACCAACACCGTTGTCACCATCATCACTGTCACTTAACGCACCCCTCAATACCGCCCCAATATTGACCCCCTCCATTTGTGGTAGTGGGGGGGGGGGGTATTGACCCCCACTTGGGAGTGGGGGGGGGGTTTGACCCCCAAGATCGCTGCCATGAACCAACATCAACAAGAGAGAAGATCGGCACAAGAGCCTTAACAGTGTACGTAGCAAGCAAGAGGATGTTAGCTCTACCCAGGTCAGGGGGCTTTATCCAGGTCGGGGGCTTTATCCAGGTCAGGGGGGCTTTATCCAGGTCAGGGGGGCTTTATCCAGGTCAGGGGGGCTTTATCCAGGTCAGGGGGGCTTTATCCAGGTCAGGGGGGCTTTATCCAGGTCAGGGGGCTTTATCCAGGTCAGGGGCTTTATCCAGGTCAGGGGGCATTATCCAGGTCGGGGGCTTTATCCAGGTCGGGGGCTTTATCCAGGTCAGGGGGCTTTATCCAGGTCAGGGGGCTTTATCCAGATCAGGGGCTTTATCCAGGTCAGGGGGCTTTATCCAGATCAGGGGCTTTATCCAGGTCAGGGGGGCTTTATCCAGATCAGGGGCTTTATCCAGGTCAGGGGGCTTTATCCAGGTCGGGGGCTCCACCCAGGGCTCCACCCTGCAGTTGGCAGGGATAAAACAAACCGTGTTGTCTCTCCACCACGAAAATAGTTTAGTAAATTTAAAAGAAGGCTGTTGGACCCCCAGAGTGTCCAGGCGTGTGTGTCTGTCTGTTGACGACGACGACAGAGAAGGTGGTAGACAGGAGGAGGAGGAAGAGAAGGAGGAGGAGGAGGAGATAAAGAAGGCGAGAAAGATAAAGATGGAGACGCCCCTGCCAGCCACCAACCTCGACATTGTCGTGTTTGAATAGACAGAGAAGCTGAAGATGGCAGATAGACAGAGGAGCTGAAGATGACAGATAGACAGAGAAGCTGAAGATGACAGATAGCCCAAGAAAGCACGCTGAGAGAGCTGAGAGATAAGAGACTCTGCGACTGCAGAAAGAAGGAGGAAAGGAGACTGTCTGAGAGAAGTCTAGCGGGAGAGACAGAGACAGAAACATGTACATCAAAATCAGGGGGGAAGGGGGGGGGGAAGGTGATTGGAAATTAGGAATCGACATTGCAGCAAAAAAAAAAAAAAAAAAGAAAAGGGAGCATCCATTGCTGTCGTGTAGGTACATAAGAAAAAAAAAAACAGCAGTAAGAGAACATGTGACTAGGCTTAGAAAACAAGGAAAACACTCACAGAAAACGATATCGAAGTGTGTGAGGACCCCAACAAGATAATTTTAATAGGTATTTACAAAGAAACCCACCTCGAGACCCAAGGTTGCCAGGAAAAGGCGACATGAAATAGTAATTGAAGAAGAGGTTATAGAATACAACAAAATAGAATACATCAAAATACAACAATACAACAAAATGTATGCTGGGGAAACTAGATGTGACAAAATCTGTCATAGTATAATATTATGACAGTATGATAGTATGCCCGGGGGCCTGATAGCTGAGTGGACAGCGTTTAGGATTCGTGGTCCTGAGGTTCCGGGTTCGATCCCCGGTGGAGGCGAAAACAAATGGGCAGAGTTTCCTGTACCCTGATGCATCTGTTCATCTAGCAGTAAATAGGTACCTGGAAGTTAGACAGCCGCTACGGGCTGCTTCCTAGTTGTGTGTAACAAAAAGGAGGCCTGGTCGAGGACCGGGCCGCGAGGAAGCTAAGCCCCGAAATCATCTCAAGATAACCTCAAGATAGTATTGCATAGTATAATGAATAATATAATGACACTTATCTGCCATGGTATTATTATAGTATTATACCATATCATAGTATACTATGATATACTGGTCGATAAGCAGGCGATGAGTCACAATAACGTGGCTGAAGTATGTTGACCAGACCACACACTAGAAGGTGAAGGGACGACGACGTTGAATATGGACGAATCGACTTGAATATGGTCCAGGACGGACCGAAACGTCGTCGTCCCTTCAACTTCTAGTGTGTGGTCTGGTCAACTGGTCGATAATATACTCCACTGTTTTGTGCTATAATTGGATAGGGAACCTGGTAGTCCCCTAACCAATAGGGCACTACCCTATTACCCTAGGGTAATAGGGTAGTGCCTATACTCTCGCTCCCCCACCTCTTCCTCTCTTCCCCCCCATTCTCTCTCTCCCCTTCTTCTTCTCCCTCTCTCCACCTTTCCTTCCCTCTCCCACAACATTCCCCATTCGCCCCCATCTCCTTTCCATTACCCCTTTCTTTTCCTCTACCCCTTCCCTCTCTCCATTTTTTCTCCCCCATCTCTATCTCTCTCTACTTCCTCTCTTTCTCCTCTCTTTGCCTCCCTCTTTCTCGCCTTGCCCCTTTGCCTCCCTTTCTGCCTATGTTTCTTAAAGGGTGGCACTTGGGCCGACCCCGACTTTCCTATGACTCTCCCATGCTCCCCATGTGTCATGTTGGAAAGTTGCCCAACTTCAGACAGACATTATATGTTATAGATACAGATAAACAATGCTATAGATAGATAAACAATGCTATAGATATAAATAAACAATGCTATTGATATAAACAATGTTATAGATATAGATAAACAAAGCTATTGATATAAACAATGTTATAGATATAGATAAACAAAGCTATTGATATAAACAATGTTATAGATATAGATAAACAATGCTATAGATATAGATAAACAATGCTATAGATATAAATAAACAATGCTATTGATATAAACAATGTTATAGATATAGATAAACAAAGCTATTGATATAAACAATGTTATAGATATAGATAAACAAAGCTATTGATATAAACAATGTTATAGATATAGATAAACAATGCTATAGATATAGATAAACAATGCTATAGATATAGATAAACAATGCTATAGATATAGATAAACAATGCTATAGCTAGATAAACAATGCTATAGATATAGATAAACAATGCTATAGATATAGATAAACAATGCTATAGATATAGATAAACAATGTTATAGATATAGATAAACAATGCTATAGATATAGATAAACAATGCTATATAATAATCTACAATACTATTCTATACTCTATAAAAAAATATCTTGATTTAAAAAGTTACAATTAGAGAACTCAAATTTTTTTAAAGCAGAATTAATGGGATTTTATCCATATTTAATACATAGTTTGGATAAAAGTAATTCGATTGTTTGCACTGCTTTTTTTCCTGAATATAAATAGTCAACAAATGCATTTGGGTCTCGGAGATTTCATGTTGCTGATCAAATGTATCAATGCTAATTGCATTTTATATGCAAGTAATTGAAATTCCTGAACTTCCACATAGCAATATGAAAGAGAGGGGGAGGGGGGAGAGAGAGAGAGAAAGAGAGAGAGAGAGAGAGAGAGAGAGAGAGAGAGAGAGAGAGAGAGAGAGAGAGAGAGAGAGAGAGAGAGAGAGAGAGAGAGAGAGAGAGAGAGAGAGAACGATGGCTTACTAGTGTTTTCTACTAATAGTTACATCTCTCTAATCCCTTCAACTTTCTTATCTCTCCCCCATCTCTCTTATCTCTCTGCCTCGTG
>NC_091217.1:8039843-8054843 GCF_040958095.1 Procambarus clarkii | reverse complement strand
TCACATATATAAACACATATATACATATATATACCATCTATATCAACATGAAACTGACAACAAACTCCCCCTCACCAAGCAGGTGGTCGAGCTGGGTATAAAGCATGATTGAAAACTCACTCCGGTAAAATTTCCTCGGACTGAGATATGCAAGAAATGTATAAAAATGGAAATACGAAAATTCGATTTCTTAGAAAAGGAGGAACGCGAATTTTCGTACGTAAAGAAAGACATATGTAACAACCACTCTTCAGAGAGACTTGAGACAATATCAGCCATCTCTTGTTAGTCGGCTTCGTGTAGACTTAAATATAATTTACATACATTTATACACACGTGTATATAAACATATTCATATGCATATGCTTACTTAGGGTCATAAACATATGTACATATTTACATACCTTGCTTTGGAATTACATACATACATATATATATATATATATATATATATATATATATATATATATATATATATATATATATATATATATATATATATATGTCGTACCTAGTAGCCAGAACTCACTTCTCAGCCTACTATTCAAGGCCCGATTTGCCTAATAAGCCAAGTTTTCCTGAATTAATATATTTACTATAATTTTTTTCTTATGAAATGATAAAGCTACCCTTTTCACTATGTATGAGGTCAATTTTTTTTATTGGAGTTAAAATTAACGTAGATATATGACCGAACCTAACCAACCCTACCTAACCTAACCTAACCTATATATAGGTAAGGTTAGGTTAGGTAGCCAAAAAAAGCTAGGTTAGGTTAGGTTAGGTAGGTTAGGTAGACGAAAAAACATTAATTCATGAAAACTTGGCTTATTAGGCAAATCGGGCCTTGCATAGTAGGCTGAGAAGTGAGTTCTGGCTACTAGGTACGACATATATATATATATATATATATATATATATATATATATATATATATATATATATATATACTCAGAACACATTTTATCCAATTCCTTAAAGAAAACACATTTTAAAAAGTGACACATTGATAACTTTCATTCATTCCTCTCATTAAAAGTTTGTAGAAAGTAGCGCACTTGGGAAGTACTGTCACTGCCCAGGAAGTACTGTCACTGCCCAGGAAGTACTGTCACTGCCCAGGAAGTACTGTAGCGGCAGTCACAGGCTGAAAACTTCAAGACCTTACGACTTTAAACTTGTTTAATATTCAGGATTTTTTTTTGTTGGTCTTTTGTAAGAGAAGAATTACAGAAAAGTCCACAACTCTTATATCTCATAAGAAGCGCCATTCGCGAAATTTTAATATACGAAATTGTATCATTCATAATATTAACTCATAATACACTCATGACATTGACTCACAGGAGTAACACTCATGTCAGTTATTAGTGTTGATATAATCTATTATATTTTTCATTTTAGTAAAATTTTATTATATATGATTATTAGTAATATTTTTCACGAATTATTTGAATTATTACTGAATGTATTTTTCCCCTGATATAATTATCATAATTATACGATATTAATATAAATTATAAGGCATTCTTCGCGGATCTGTTTACAACAGATAAAACGCAAGATATTCCTGTTATCACCGACATGTTCTTGCAGAACGTTCTGTTATAAAGAACCATTTATCAAATGTAAAATAAAGTTCATAAACTTACATGCAGATTCTCCAGCACAGAAGAGGTGTGGCTGGAGTGTAAACAAGAAGTGCTACGAAGTGCTTGTTCCACACACACACACACACACACACACACACACACACACACACACACACACACACACACACACACACACACACACACATACACTTGGGATCAATCACATCAAGTCCCTTTCCTTTTCAGCATCACTCACACGAGAGATGAGCCATGTCATCACCTGGGAGATGAGATGCTTCTATTGTGTAAACAGAGAAATTTGACCACCACAACCCTTTATTATCACTACTGCTACCACTATCACCATCATCCCCACCAATTCCACCACTCACCTCACAACTACCACCACCTTACTCATCAACATCATAATCCCAACCACCACCACCACAACTACCCCCCCCAATCACCATCACTACACCCCCCAATCACCATCACTACCCCCCCACAATCACCACCATCACTACACACCCCCAATCATCACCACTATACATGATGAACATACTAAGGGATTCATTTCATACACCTGTACATTCACCTACGCTTGAATGCATAAATATGTATTCCTTTCAATCTATTCCTTTCGAAGGGATATCTCTCTGGATATCCCTTCTGATATCCGGACAGATATTCTAAAAAAAATACCAACACAGGTAATATCCACCCGATCCCAAATGTATATAGGAGAAATATTCCCTACGAGCCTAACAGCGTCCCTAATATGTGAAGTGTTTGGGGAATATTCCCCTTTCCAGGCAGCCTGTAATTTGTGTAGTCTCTAGGGAATATTCCCTACCAAGCCAGCCAGCACACAGCAGGCGGGTTTTTAAGATTTGTACTATAAAATGAAGGGGAGTTTCGGCCCCTCAGGATATGAAGGGATGGGGTAAATGGCTGTTTTATTGAGTAGAAATTCAGCAATAAACTAATGCAGCAGGGAAGATTATATATATATATATATATATATATATATATATATATATATATATATATATATATATATATATATATATATATATATATATATAAATCAGATATGTAACTGTAAATAAAAATAGGGGGGTGGTAGGAGAAGCGAACACTCTTACGTATTCAGAGTTAAATGGCAAGTTTTTCCCTGAATGCTCTGTGTTCCCTTCTCTGAGGCTGTGGGTCCCTATAATTGCACCAGTGGTGGTACCCCCCTATATATATAAATTCCCTCCCCTAATGGAAAAATACAAATAATATAAAGAAAACAAAAATAAAACTTGATGTAAAGTTAATATAAAGAAAAATTAAACTTGAAAAACGCAATAGTCGTAAAGTTAAAGGAGAAAATAGGAAAGTTTTCTCATCAAGTGAGTCAAATGAGGCAATGTTGAAACTTGCATACTGCAGGATCACGGCCCTGAGAGGAGAGTCTTAGGGCCTCACTCAAGCCTCACTCTCCACCGTCTTAATGCTCCGCCGCTGTCTTAAGTGATCCTACTGGAAGGAGCTTACAAGAAATCAGAGGAACACTTGGTATGACAGTTTGAAAGTCTTGATGAAAAACTGTGTTTGGTGTAATGTATGTGTGTGTGTGTGTGTGTGTGTGTGTGTGTGTGTGTGTGTGTGTGTGTGTGTGTGTGTGTGTGTGTTTGTTTGTGTGTGTGTGTGTGTGTGTGTGTGTGTGTGTGTGTGCGTATTCACCTAGTTGTATTCATCTAGTTGTGCTTGCGGGGGTTGAGTTCTGCTATTTCGGCCCGCCTCTCAACTATCAATCAACTGTTACTAACTACTAACTTTTTTTATTATTTTGTTTTCACACACACACACACACACACACACACACACACACACACACACACACACACACACACACACACACACACACACACACACTCACACACACACACACACACACACACACACACACACACACACAAACAAACACACACACACACACACACACACACACACACACACACACACACACACACACACACACACTCACACAGATTTGTGTAAAGAATCATTCAGAACTTTGTATACCACATATGTCAGGCCAATCCTGGAGTATGCAGCCCCAGCATGGAGTCCATATCTAGTCAAGGATAAGACTAAACTGGAAAAGGTTCAAAGGTTTGCCACCAGACTAGTACCCGAGCTGAGAGGTATGAGCTACGAGGAGAGACTACGGGAATTAAACCTCACTTCGCTGGAAGACAGAAGAGTTAGGGGGGACATGATCACCACATTCAAGATTCTGAAGGGGATTGATAGGGTAGATAAAGACAGTCTATTTAACACAAGGGGAACACGCACAAGGGGACACAGGTGGAAACTGAGTGCCCAAATGAGCCACAGAGATATTAGAAAGAACTTTTTTAGTGTCAGAGTGGTTGACAAATGGAATGCATTAGGAAGTGATGTGGTGGAGGCTGACTCCATACACAGTTTCAAGTGTAGATATGACAGAGCCCGATAGGCTCATGAATCTGTACACCTGTTGATTGACGGTTGAGAGGCGGGACCAAAGAGCCAGAGCTCAACCCCCGCAAACACAACTAGGTGAGTACAACTAGGTGAGTACACACACACACACACACACACACACACACACACACACACACACACACACACACACACACACACACACACACTCACACACACACACACACACACACACACACACGAAGCAGCCCGTAACACCTCTCTAACTCACAGGTACCTATTTACTGCTAGGTAACAAGGAACATCAGGGTGAAAAAAAAACCTCTTCCCATTTTATTTCCCGCCGGCGCCGGGAATCGAACCCCGGACCACAAGCCTACGTATCCACCGAGCTGTTCACTCAGCCACCGGCGCGTCAAATCCTGATTTTAAACAGCTGTACACCTGTTTTCTCCAGCCCGACACGTTTGGAACAAGTTATCCCAAACACAGCTTGTTTGGGACAACTTGTTTCACCTCCCAAACAACTCGTAAACAAATCACATTTCACCAGAAGCCCAAAAAAATATAGTTTTATCAGTAATTGAAAACTAGACTTTCATCTTCCACAGAAAGGTGAATCTCGGTCATAAAAAAAAAAATGTTCTGGCCATTCATGCTGAACAGACGGAGAAATTGAACATCGACGATGCTTGCGTTTCGTGAACATGAATTGCCAAGCATAGCCTGACGCCTTCTCTCCTTTGCATAGCATAGCTACAGCATAGCGCCCTCACCCTCGCACTTAACACTTTCACCAAATAAGTGTCCACTTACAGCTGATGAATTGTTCCACAAATATTTAAAAGTGTTGAACAGTTGGGCACAACTTGCAGGAAAATACCTTTTTTGAAATGCACGCAACAAACTTGTAACAGATTGGTCCTTTCCGCCAATTTGCCTTCAAAAGCCTACAGTATTTTTCGAATTTTAGAATCCATCACATTTTGCTCCCGTGCCTGCCCAAAGTTGGCTGGGATAATGTTGCTTTCACGATAGGCGCGTCTGTCTGTCAGTCTGGGGGCCTGAAATACGTCTGCGTCACAGTCTGGGAGCCTGAAACACGTCTACGTAACAGTCTGGGGGCCTGAAACACGCCTACGTCACAGTCTGGTGGCCTGAAACACGTCTACGTCACAGTCTGGTGGCCTGAAACACGTCTACGTCACAGTCTGGGGCCCTGAAACTCGTACGTCACAGTCTGGTGGCCTGAAACTCGTCTACGTCACAGTCTGGTGGCCTAAAACTCGTACGTCACAGTCTGGGGGCCTGAAACTCGTCTACGTCACAGTCTGGTGGCCTGAAACTCGTACGTCACAGTCTGGGGGCCTGAAACTCGTCTACGTCACAGTCTGGGGGCCTGAAACACGCCTACGTCACAGTCTGGGGGCCTGAAACTCGTCTACGTCACAGTCTGGGGGCCTGAAACTCGTCTACGTCACAGTCTGGTGGCCTGAAACTCGTACGTCACAGTCTGGTGGCCTGAAACTCGTCTACGTCACAGTCTGGTGGCCTGAAACTCGTACGTCACAGTCTGGGGGCCTGAAACTCGTACGTCACAGTCTGGTGGCCTGAAACTCGTCTACGTCACAGTCTGGTGGCCTGAAACTCGTACGTCACAGTCTGGGGGCCTGAAACTCGTCTACGTCACAGTCTGGGGGCCTGAAACACGCCTACGTCACAGTCTGGGGGCCTGAAACTCGTCTACGTCACAGTCTGGGGGCCTGAAACTCGTCTACGTCACAGTCTGGTGGCCTGAAACACGTCTACGTCACAGTCTGGGGGCCTGAAATACGTACGTCACAGTCTGGCCTGCGTCCAAAATCTGCGTACTGTTGGACTGTGACTCCACAGTCCAACACCCTTTAAAAGGAAGGAGTCCAAAAGCACCAATCTGCTATCCAACTGAACTTTTAGACCTTCCCGTTGGGTATCACTTTGGCATGTAGGCGATACATGAAGTTATATGAATTCCTAACATACCATATCGTGGGTAATTATATTTAATTCACTTGGACTTCATTCACTCAGTTTATTAAGTATTTTATACATCTCTTTCATGTCTCTCTTCACTTTATCTGGCGACTTTAGTTTCAGCTATATCATGCCTTTCTTCCATAACCCCCAATCCACGCTATTCTTGATATGAGCCTCGTTCTCAACCTTTCATATCTTTTCAAGTTTGCTAATACTTTTAGGGATGAGTCTTCTAAGATGGTGTGTGTGTACTTGCCTAATTGTGCTTGGGGGGGTTGAGCTCTGGCTCTTTGGTCCCGCCTCTCAACCGTCAATCAACAGGTATAAAGGTTCCTGAGCCTATTGGGCTCTATCATATCTACACTTGAAGCTGTGTATGGAGTCAGCCTCAACCACATCACTTCCTAATGTGTGTGTGCGTGTGTGTGTGTGTGTGTGTGTGTGTGTGTGTGTGTGTGTGTGTGTGTGTGTGTATGTGTGTGTGTGTGTGTGTGTGTGTGTGTGTGTGTGTGTGTATGTGTGTGTGCAGGGTATACAAAAGAGCCTTATAACCATGGGCTTAAAGGTTATAGCCTGTTGCAGGTCACTTTAATGCCTAACCTCACAAACACTCTACGGACTCTGTGTGCCGTAGTTCACTACCTCTGATATTCCACTTGACTTCGCTCTTTTGCCTCATATTGTTTGCATAATCCTTCAGACATCTCTCTTGTCGCTGCCTCTCTCACCTGTTTACTAAACCTGATTCACTGTGTTTGTTCTGAGCTTGTTCACTGATCCCCCTCTTGTGATATCGTGATCCCCCTCTTGTGATATCGTGATCCCCCTCTTGTGATATCGTGATCCCCCTCTTGTGATATCGTGATCCCCCTCTTGTGATATCGTGATCCCCCTCTTGTGATATCGTGATCCCCCTCTTGTGATATCGTGCCTCGCAATATATATCATTCCCTTCTTGAATTATCTTAAAATTTTGTTTTTTTAATGTAAGGGGATAGATATAGATGGATTGAGAGAGAGAGAGAGAGAGAGAGAGAGAGAGAGAGAGAGAGAGAGAGAGAGAGATAGAGAGAGAGAGAGAGAGAGAGAGAGAGAGAGAGAGAGAGAGAGAGAGAGAGAGAGAGAGAGAGAGAGAAATATGAGGATTAGGGAGAGACAGAGAAATGGAGAGTGAAAGAGATAATATGATGAGGAAGGAAGAGACAGGGAGAACACAAGACAATAAACGAGACGAGGGAAATATGACAATAACCACAAGAGGAGAAAAACGATAATAATTACCACCAAGAAATCACAATTGCGTGATATTTCGATAAGAAAATAATTTCGAGGCAATGAGGGGTGACTGGAACAGGCGATCCCCGGACACCTGCCTTAACCCACTCAACCACGACTGGACACGAGGCAACCAACCCGCAATTCTTCTCAATTCACTGGGAGGTTCTGGAGACCCAGAACTAGAGCCTTACCGGGATTTCTACACACACTCGGCTCGTCTACAGGCTGGCTGGCTTCACACATGTTCAAACCAACGGTTCAAAACACCTCATTGTTTCAAATTGATTTTCTTTCTGATATTAATACTAAGCAATCCCCGTGGCGTAGTGGTAAGATACTCGCCTGCCGTTTCGCGAACCCTTTGCCTTGGGTTCGTATCCTGGCCGGGGAGGATTGACTGGGCACCAATCCTTAACTTATGTTTTAATAGTTTTCAGTTTCACTGAATGTGAATACTCGTTCAGGTATTTGTTTGTTTGCTTGCTAACGCACGACGTGTTGATCATGTTGTTAGAGCCGCAGGTGGTATTGTTTGTGTGACAGGGATGGACAGGTTTCTGATAACTATGTCGGTTCATACTGTACTAATTTGGGCGAATATAGGAACACAATCTCTCATCTATAAGAACACGCTATATAATATATATATATATATATATATATATATATATATATATATATATATATATATATATATATATATATATACACACACACACACAAATGATGCCTGGGTCTTGCTCCTTTCTCTCTCTCTCTCTCTCTCTCTCTCTCTCTCCCAATCGACTACCTCTTCTCTCCACCTCTGCCATCTCATCCCTCATCACGTACCCTTATCTCCCCTCCTCCACCCCTATTTCACCACTATCCTCTTCTTTATCCTTTTCCCCAGTTCTCTCCTCTTTCGCAACATCCCACACACCCCTCCTCCATTTCCTGACTCTCCATTTGTCTCTGATTCTCTCACTATATGTCTATCTGTCTGTGTGTTTCTGAAAATATAATAATGCAACCCAAATGAATTCACGTTCATCATTTTCGAGTAAACCATGAAAATGAAGCGCGGGTGAACGGCGGGAGTAAGCAGTGGCAGGCATCTGGCCTCCTACTGCGAACAGAGAGACAGACAGACATTTCATTTTATATATGTTCCATACACATAAAACAATGCCTAGATAGTGTTCATTCACACCTACCTTGAGGCTACCTTGAGGTGCTTCCGGGGCTTAGTGTCCCCGCGGCCCGGTCGTCGACCAGGCCTCCTGGTTGCTGGACTGCTCAACCAGGCTGTTAGACGCGGCTGCTCGCAGCCTGACGTATGAGTCACAGCCTGGTTGATCAGGTATCCTTTGGATAGAATAATTAGACACAATTATTAGACTAGACTAGACACAAAACCTACCTCAAGGCTAAATAACGTTTCAGTAAATGTTACAGATACATACACAAGCATTTCCTTCAGGAAGTCATACATGCATTAGCAAGTACAATGATGCGGTAAAACATGAATAGAGTGGGCGCATAACTCACCTGGTATTTGCAACAGTCAGTCTGGTCATCCTAGGTCATCTCCACAACTCTGAAAACCATCAGGTCGAACATTACATTATTCAGTACCTGTAAAATTCATGACTACATTTGAAAAATCCTAAACAAGTGAGCGAAATCTCGGATTTGCATGTAAAGTGAGCCTGCCACGTGTGTGCAAGCAAACGAGAGAGAGAGAGAGAGAGAGAGAGAGAGAGAGAGAGAGAGAGAGAGAGAGAGAGAGAGAGAGAGAGAGAGAGAGAGAGAGAGAGTTCCAATGGACACCCAGTAATACCTTCGTGGACCTCACACACACAAGGACTAGACACAAAACAATGAAGAATAAAGCAATTACAAAAGCCCCCCCCCCCCTCTCCCAGAAATATAAGCCAGGTCAGCAAAGAAAACGGGGATAAACAACAGCAAAAAGCAACGAAGGCAAACACGAGAATATGACCTGCATGATTTACATATTTAATGAACAATGTGAACATCTATTAAACGCCAAGAATGTTGAATTATACGTGAGGTGGATTCCATGTTTTTTTAATATTCTTATACATTTTCTGGTAATTTATTATCATCGTGAAGGGCAGCAGATAGAGGTAAACTGTCATATATGACAGTCAAATGGTAAGCTGAAGTTATTCTTGACAAAGGGGTTAGATATAAACGTATATAGCATTCATAAGGACATATATGATAGTCAGAAGGTAAGATAAAGTCACATATGGTAGTTTAGAGCGCTTGATCTTGACATCTAGATCACTCATTCATCTTTCTTAATTGTTTTGGTGTCAAATGAGGCACTCTTGCAGACAATAACCCATGAGCGTCCACCTCTCACGCTGGCCTGGAGCAGACTGAGCTCTCGGGCTAGCATCAACCTAACCCTCTCGTGAAAAACGAGTCTCCTGATCCCTGATTGGCTGTGAACTTCCATCTCCGGTATTCCGACCAATCAGATAATGCTGTTTTTACCCCGTTCCCTCATTGGCTGATACAATTACGTGTGAGGCTCTGGAGCGTTCAGAGATTCGCTATTTTCTTTCCACAGAGGAAAAAAATTACAAATAAAAGGTATATATCATAAAATATTATATTTCCTGAACATAAGATCACAGGCGGCTATCAGGCCACGAGGCACTTATCAACAGAGATAACTCACCGGTCTCAACTTTCCAACAGTGATAACTCACCGTTTTCAACTTTCCAACATAAATAACTCATCTTCCCTGACTTCCGCGGGAAGGTAACTCATCCTCTTCATCTCTCCAAAACAAATTACTCACCCTGCTTGATTTACCGGAAGGGGAGATAGCTCACTATACTCATCTCACAGCTCATCAAATATTCACCATTCATGACTTATCAACTTAAAAAAATCAACCCACTTCGCCTGACCCTACATGACCTAATTGACTTCACCAAAAGAGGTGACCCACCAACCGAGGTAACTCACCCTAATCGCCTCACCAATAGATGTAAATAACTCACCATTTGACCCACCAGCATAGATATTCTAGTCAAACCGACTCACCAACGCGATCATTAGAACACAGAGGCATCGCACTTCTCCTTAATAATATATATATAGATATATTTATATATCTATATATATATATTCCCCCCCCCCCCATCGGACGATTTTTGAGGCGGAACACGCGGACGCGGTAAATTGCCTCGCGGAAAGTTTTGGGCTGGTAAGAAGGTTTTCTGAAGACTGATCGTTGGAACGGCATAGTTATAGCGTTTGTGGCATAGAGCCTCTCTCTCTCTCCTGCTGCCTCCACGACCACACAGACACGGTAGATGGTAGTAGTAGTAGTAGTTAGTAGATTTCATTCAATCCTCTCACCTGTCATCGTTAACGACCATTCAACCCAAGAGCTAACAACACAGGAGAGACTAACAACACAGGAGAGACACAAAGACGGTGTTGGCGGACCAACTGATGCCCCAGACGACGAAGACCTTGTTGACAACCTCGGTCTATATACAGCTTGGACCTCACACATACACACGCCTGGGGAGGGGTCCGATGTTCAAGCCTCCTACAGCCTAGGTGAATAGAACCTCGATCTATTTTCCTGGAACGCTCGTACAATGTGAGATGGAAGCTCTATGAGCCAATATGATCTTTCCTGGAGACATTGCTTGAGAACCGGTTGAGCTCGTATAACCACCATCAATCTACGTATATATACATAACCACACATCAACTATCTCACTATACTCATAGCAGGATTCCACTGTAGCACACTGTATACTAAACAAACCAAAAATATATGTTCATTTAGTAATGAACAGCTTTAATAACAATAACCAATGTAAATAGATGTCCTATAGAAATTATCCTAATAATTTGTGTAGATTTTTATATATTTACAACAATTCTCCATTTACCGCCTCTTTCATTTTTGTAACCGAGTCTATCTTGCCTCATACTTTCTTAAAGAATCTCCATAATGGCGTTAAGAACATTATTTACAGAATTTCCCTCAAGCCATCGCTATATTTTGCAGTTTATGTCACGTAAATAATGGAGACGGGGAGGGGAAGGGGAGGGAGAGAGAGAGAGAGAGAGAGAGAGAGAGAGAGAGAGAGAGAGAGAGAGAGAGAGAGAGAGAGAGAGAGAGAGAGAGAGAGAGAGAGAGAGAGAGACAGAGAGAGAGAGAGAGAGAGAGAGAGAGACAGAGACAGAGACAGAGAGAGAGAGACAGAGAGAGAGAGAGAGAGAGAGAGAGAGAGAGAGAGAGAGAGAGAGAGAGAGAGAGAGAGAGAGAGAGAGAGAGAGAGAGAGAGAGAGACAGAGACAGAGAGAGAGAGAGAGACAGAGAGAGAGAGAGAGAGACAGAGACAGAGAGAGAGAGAGAGAGAGAGAGAGAGAGAGAGAGAGAGAGAGAGAGAGAGAGAGAGAGAGAGAGAGAGAGAGAGAGAGAGAGACAGGGAGAGAGAGAGAAACAAATAGAGCAAGCACCATTCCTAACGAGCCCCAGTATTAGTTTTACAAAACAAAGGAGGAAGTGAGAATAAAGAGAGAAAGGAATACATAGAGAAAAACAGAGAAAGACACAGAGTTTTAGAACATACATGAAAAACATAACAATAGCGATACGAACAATGGAACAGAGAAAGGCCTTAATAACACAAACACACGACAAACGCAACACAAAAGCAGAATGGAAAACAATGGAAGGAAAAACCAAAGAGGAAGTATTTTGTCCCTCAAAACAGAAAATAAACCCACATGGAAATGATATTCAAAGCATATTCTTTTATTTCTGCAGAGAAAACGCTAAATTAATGAGAAAACGATTTGGGGTTTTGGGGGAAACTGGTCTATTTTGGTTTTTTCATTTTTCTGTTCATTTACATCAGGATTTATCGACAAAGCTGCGACTATTCTGTTCTTGGTCCTGTTATGTTCGTGTATTTCTTTGTCATTTAGAGACACTTATGATAGACATTTTTCTTTCTGACTTTAGACTGATTTATTATAGTAGATATATGGATGATTCATGTACAATTTTCAGTGATTGTTCAGTGATATGGAACAATTTGTTATTTGAGTGTAAAATATGGCAAATAAAGAATTATGTGTCACAGAATAATTCTCAAAATAACATTTATTTTGTAAATCGCTAATAATGTGGATACATACCTAGTTTATGTCTATTGAAGAAATAATTTTCATTGGAGTTTGTGGCTGTATTAATACACCTTACATACAAACGCATTATGTATACACATACACCCACCCCACATACCTATCACACTCACACACACTCACACACACACACACACACACACACACACATATATCTAGTCAAGGATAAGACTAAACTGGAAAAGGTTCAAAGGTTTGCCACCAGACTAGTACCCGAGCTGAGGGGTATGAGCTACGAGGAGAGACTACGGGAATTAAACCTCACTTCGCTGGAAGACAGAAGAGTTAGGGGGACATGATCACCACATTCAAGATTCTGAAGGGGATTGATAGGGTAGATAAAGACAGTCTATTTAACACAAGGGGAACACGCACAAGGGGACACAGGTGGAAACTGAGTGCCCAAATGAGCCACAGAGATATTAGAAAGAACTTTTTTAGTGTCAGAGTGGTTGACAAATGGAATGCATTAGGGGGTGATGTGGTGGAGGCTGACTCCATACACAGTTTCAAGTGTAGATATGACAGAGCCCGATAGGCTCAGGAATCTGTACACCTGTTGATTGACGGTTGAGAGGCGGGACCAAAGAGCCAGAGCTCAACCCCTGCAAACACAACTAGGTGAGTACACACACACACACACACACACACACACACACACACACACACACACACACACACACACACACACACACACACACACACACACACATCCTGACCACACACACACACACACACACACACACACACACACACACACACACACACACACACACACACACACACACACACACACACACACACACACATCCTGACCACACACACACACACACACATCCTGACCACACCCACACACCCACACACATACACTCCCATAACTCAGTTATACCATAAACATTTCTCTAATTAGTCCATATAAAAGATAACATTAAAATACATCCAGAAGCTAATGACCAAAAATTCACATACAACCCAAGAGTATAACCAAGTATAACGATATACAACGCTCTTTTCTACAGAACATATACTAATACTTTCTAATATAAACAATACCAGTTTACATAGTCAACAACAAAGCAAACAATCTGCTAAATATAATGTTGAAACTTGTTATTAGAAAATAAATAACTGATTCAATTATCAAAGAAACAAAGATAATTGACTTGAGCCTTAACAAGGCGTAAATTAATTAAATGACAATACAAAATGGCATAATTTTGGCTTGCAAAAGGAGGACATTTTTGAATTGAGATGACAACACGATTAATTGTTTTTCTGATTGTTGGAGTGTCTAATTGCGTTTGCTAATTGCTGCAGTGTTTGTGCTGCTAATGACTGTAGTATTTAATTGTGATGCTAACTGTTGCAGTACGGAATTATGTTGCTAATTGTTGCAATATTTAGAAGCATTGATAAGAGCTGCGAATACACTTTCTCGAATTCCAACGAGAATTAAAAATGGAATAAAAATTCTTCCGAAAATGATGGTCCCCAAACCGGCAATGAATTAGGTTTATGCGCCGATAATAATGTTATTTTTCTCTCTTTTTGCTGTACCAGTGGTGGGGTAGTGTAGACTGTACCAGTGGTGGGTATTGTAGACTGTGCCAGTGGTGGGGTAGTGTAGACTGTACCAGTGGTGGGGTAGTGTAGACTGTACCAGTGGTGGGTAGTGTAGACTGTACCAGTGGTGGGTAGTGTAGACTGTGCCAGTGGTGGGGTAGTGTGGACTGTACCAGTGGTGGGTAGTGTGGACTGTACCAGTGGTGGGTAGTGTAGACTGTACCAGTGGTGGGGTAGTGTAGACTGTACCAGTGGTGGGGTAGTGTAGACTGTACCAGTGGTGGGGTAGACTGTACCAGTGGTGGGGTAGTGTAGACTGTACCAGTGGTGGGGTAGTGTAGACTGTACCAGTGGTGGGGTAGTGTAGATTGTACCAGTGGTGGAGTAGTGTAGACTGTACCAGTGGTGGGGTAGTGTAGACTGTACCAGTGGTGGGTAGTGTAGACTGTACCAGTGGTGGGTAGTGTAGACTGTGCCAGTGGTGGGGTAGTGTAGACTGTACCAGTGGTGGGGTAGTGTAGACTGTACCAGTGGTGGGGTAGTGTAGACTGTACCAGTGGTGGGTAGTGTAGACTGTACCAGTGGTGGGGTAGTGTAGACTGTACCAGTGGTGGGTAGTGTGGACTGTACCAGTGGTGGGGTAGTATAGACTGTACCAGTGGTGGGTAGTGTAGACTGTACCAGTGGTGGGGTAGTGTAGACTGTACCAGTGGTGTAGTGTAGACTGTACCAGTGGTGGGGTAGTGTAGACTGTACCAGTGGTGGGTAGTGTAGACTGTACCAATGGTGGGGTAGTGTAGACTGTACCAGTGGTGGATAGTGTAGACTGTACCAGTGGTGGGGTAGTGTAGACTGTACCAGTGGTGGGGTAGTGTAGAC
>NC_091217.1:8019843-8037343 GCF_040958095.1 Procambarus clarkii | reverse complement strand
GGGGGTTATTGATCCAGAGGGAATCCAATGATATATTATCCATTCAGATACTTCATCTCTCAAATCCTCTTCTCAACCTTTCCTTTCCTATTCTTCGTCTTTCCCATCTCTATCCTTCCAGCATCCCCTCTCCTCTCTCTATCCACCCAGCATCCCCTCTCCTCTCTCTATCCACCCAGCATCCCCTCTCCTCTCTCTATCCACCCAGCATCCCCTCTCCTTCAAAATATCCCCCACCTCCCCCCCCACCTCTTCCCCACCCATTGTCTCCCTCTACTCGTAAAGAGCGGATGAAGATGGTAGGGGGAATGCCTCTCGCTACGAGGAGATTACTGGAAATATATGAACCTGAACGGATATTGAAATGCAGATGGGAATATTCACATGTAGTTACTAAGAGCAGGAGATGAAGTTATCGCTCTGTACTGATCGACGGCTTTGTGGAATAGTATTGACCGAGGGGTCTAGGCCATTAGCGAACGAGGGGGTTTAAGGGGCTAGCGAACGAGGGGTTTAAGGTGCTAGCGAACGAGGGGTTTAAGGTGCTAGCGAACGAGGGGGTTTAAGGTGCTAGCGAACAAGGGGTTTAAGGTGCTAGCGAACGAGGGGTTTAAGGTGCTAGCGAACGTGGGGTTTAAGGTGCTAGCGAACAAGGGGTTTAAGGCACTAGCGAACAAGGAGTCTATGGCACTAGCGAACAAGGGGTTTAAGGCACTAGCGAACAAGGGGTTTAAGGCACTAGCGAACAAGGAGTTTATGGCACTAGCGAACAAGGGGTTTAAGGCACTAGCGAACAAGGGGTTTAAGGCACTAGCGAACAAGGGGTTTAAGGCACTAGCGAACAAGGAGTTTATGGCACTAGCGAACAAGGGGTTTAAGGCACTAGCGAACAAGGGGTTTAAGGCACTAGCGAACAAGGGGTTTAAGGCACTAGCGAACAAGGAGTTTATGGCACTAGCGAACAAGGGGTTTAAGGCACTAGCGAACGAGTTAATGAGGCTGGTGAACGAGGGGGTTCGTACCAGAGAGCCAATTGACCCTGTGTGTCCATCTGAGGTCACAGGAGCGTCACACGGGTGCTGACCTAACGAGCAGACCTAACTACCTTGTCCTGGGTCACGCTTGGTCAGCGCTGGGGAGTTACTGAACGAGTGTTCTCCTACAACTTTGTCTCTGATAATCTATGTCAATTAAATTGCTGATCACAGGATCTATTTGAAGGCGAGTTTGTTGAATACTGAGGTTGTGGGGTTGTGAGGTTTGGTGGTGGTGATGTGGGGTTGTGAAGAGAGACTGTGGGGGGGGGATGATGTGGGAATTTGAGGGTGAGGGATGGTGAAACGAAAGTGAGAAATATATAGATGTTGCCGTAGCTGTGATCACTATCACTTCACCGCCCCCCCTCCCCCACACCAACCCCCTCCCTACACCCCACCCACACACACCCACACCTATATACCCCCCCCCCCACCCTCCCCACCCCCACACCCACGATCATGGCAAACACAACTTTTCAGGTTGAAATTAAATTCATATTTTCACATATTCTGCTCTGAAAGCAAAAATTTAATTCCCCATTGCCCCCCCCCCTACCCCACCCAAAAAAATAAATATACAGTTTTTTGTTTTGTTCAATCTCTAGTGGTTATTGGGTAATTTTTGTTATTTCTCTGTGGTAAACAGTTTACCATTGCAGTATACGTTATACTCCTTATCCAGACCCTGCAATCTATGCATTACACAGCCATGTTGCATCTCTGGAACTCTTCATTCTCGCTGCTCAACTCTCCTAGTGCATTCAGAGTCTCATTCACCCCCCTATTATCCACCCTTCCCCCCCCCTATTATCCACCCTTCACCCCTATTTACCGCAAACTCCCTCGCCCCTATTAACACCTCCAGCCACCATTTAAATATTCGAACACTTGAAGCTGATCTCCATATTCCAGCCCCACACTCTGTCTCTCTCTCACCTCTGACCTTGGTCACGGGTTCAAGGATTCGAACGTGTGAGAGAGTCGGTTCTCAAGACACAAGGTGAGATAGGTATACGGGTCCCGATATCCATTACCTTGCGGCTTCAGAGGGATTAACCTGCAAGATTTACTGCGGCTCCACTGGGGGGATTACGGGAGATTTAGAGCTGTGGGTACTCTGGTAGTGCCGGTGTGGAGGGGGAGTAGTTGCTATGTGGTACTGGACTGTTGTGGTACTGGACTGTTGTGGTACTGGACTGTTGGTGGTACTGGACTGTTGTGGTACTGGACTGCTGTGGCAGTGGACTGCTGTGGTACTGGACTGTTGTGGTACTGGACTGTTGTGGTACTGGACTGTTGTGGTACTGGACTGTTGTGGTACTGGACTGTTGTGGTACTGGACTGTTGTGGTACTGGACTGTTGGTGGTACTGGACTGTTGTGGTACTGGACTGTTGGTGGTACTGGACTGCTGTGGCAGTGGACTGCTGTGGTACTGGACTGTTGTGGTACTGGACTGTTGTGGTACTGGACTGTTGTGGTACTGGACTGTTGTGGTACTGGACTGTTGTGGTACTGGACTGTTGGTGGTACTGGACTGTTGTGGTACTGGACTGTTGGTGGTACTGGACTGCTGTGGCAGTGGACTGCTGTGGTACTGGACTGTTGTGGTACTGGACTGTTGTGGTACTGGACTGTTGTGGTACTGGACTGTTGTGGTACTGGACTGTTGTGGTACTGGACTGTTGTGGTACTGGACTGTTGGTGGTACTGGACTGTTGTGGTACTGGACTGTTGGTGGTACTGGACTGCTGTGGCAGTGGACTGCTGTGGTACTGGACTGTTGTGGTACTGGACTGTTGTGGTACTGGACTGTTGTGGTACTGGACTGTTGTGGTACTGGACTGTTGGTGGTAGTGGACTGCTGTGGCAGTGGACTGCTGTGGTACTGGACTGCTGTGGTACTGGACTGTTGTGGTACTGGACTGTTGTGGTACTGGACTGTTGTGGTACTGGACTGTTGTGGTACTGGACTGTTGTGGTACTGGACTGTTGTGGTACTGGACTGCTGTGGTACTGGACTGCTGTGGTACTGGACTGCTGTGGTACTGGACTGCTGTGGTACTGGACTGCTGTGGTACTGGACTGCTGTGGTAGTGGACTACTGTGGTAGAAAACTGCTGTTCTCCCTTAGTTGTACTCACCTAGTTGTGCTTGCGGGGGTTGAGCTTTGGCTCTTTGGTCCCGCCTCTCAACTATCAATCAACTGGTGGTACCATTGCTGTGGTAGTAAACTGCTGTGGTAGAGAACTGCTGTGACACAGAACTGCTGAGGTAGCAGTGCGGGGGGGGGGGGAAGAGTTTACTGTGGATTGCTGAAGTGTAAATGTAAATAGGATTGGGTGGTTATGTGGGATTGGGTGGTTATGTGGGATTGGGTGGTTATAAATAGAAACCGCCTCGTGTGGGCCAATAGGCCTTCTGCAGTTACTTTTGTTCTGATGTTCTTATGTTCTTAAATGTTGTCAAACTTTGGTCCTGCCAAACTGTGCAATTTGCACTTGGAGGCAATTTAATGTTGCAAGAGCCACAGAGCTCCTATATGGGAGATATAGTATGATATATTCCTTTGATATATCCCCCAAAAGTGTGATATATTCTTAGATATCCCCAAGACGTTCTTGATAACTTTCTACCAAAAACTATGACACACTTTGTTCTGCAAGAACATTAATTGAGTCAAAGCCGACAAAGTCAAGACACGTGACGACAAAGAACCTTATTTAAGAATATAGAAAATGTAAAGAACTGGGATTCAACCACTTTCAAAATACATATCAGAAAAAAAAATATTTAAAATTATGTGTAATTCTACACAATATTTCAGAACATGAATCAGTATTGTAAGACAACGGTACAAAATAATTATGAAACAAAATAAATCAATATAAAACCGAATAAAACACAATAAAATAGTAAAAATAAATAAATAAATAGTATTAAAAAACATAAAACAACATTGCATAGTATTCAGTAATAATATTATTGAATACATATCTCAGTAAACAGTAAGCAAGGAGGGGGTTTAATGCTGTATAAATGTTACAAAAAATCATACACAAGATGCAAAATAGAATACATATGTATAAAATAGTACAAAATATCATATTACGAAATAAAGTAGCATAAAAGAGAACACGGAACTCGTCCATGTTGGTACAAACTTCATTCACTTGGAGTTTGTATTCACTGGTTGCATTCTCATTCACAATTATTCATTGTGACTCAGGATCGACAGGATAGCTAAAAACAATAAAAATTATTTAATTTTTTTCCAAAAAAGGAAATTTACAGCGTGGATAGCCAGCCTTACTAAAGCCTGGGTTTCCCCTCCTCCGAGATAAAGCCAGACTCGTCACGTTAAAGCCTGGCGTACCCGAGATAAAGCTATCTAGGCGCCTCATGCTAAAGTCAGGTTCCCCGGGTTAAAGCTGGCTGCCCTGTGACACAGCCTCTCTCATCTGACATCTCAGTGACCCACAGCATCTCTCATCTGACATCTCAGTGACCCACAGCCTCATCTGACATCTCAGTGACCCACAGCCTCATCTGACATCTCAGTGACCCACAGCCTCATCTGACATCTCAGTGACCCACAGCCTCATCTGACATCTCAGTGACCCACAGCATCTCTCATCTGACATCTCAGTGACCCACAGCATCTCTCATCTGACATCTCAGTGACTCCACAGCCTCATCTGACATCTCAGTGACCCACAGCCTCATCTGACATCTCAGTGACCCGCAGCATCTCTCATCTGACATCTCAGTGACCCACAGCATCTCTCATCTGACGAGTCAACATCACAGATTACGAGTCGCCCGAAGAGTGTGACTAGGAGCCTTCTACTGACTGACCTGAGGCTCCGCTCACCCTCCCTCGCCAAATTAGACAAGTTGGACACTTCTCGTGTATTGCACATGATAATGGCTCGTTTATATTCCGTCCCCCAGCCAGCTGAAGCAAGACTATGGTTCATGAATTTTCATGTCCACGGGAGTATGTAAATTAGTAAGTTTTTTTGGGAGGCCATGGGAGAATTTTGCTCAAGTATATGGTGATTGGCAAGTTATTTAACCTAGTTGAGTCTTTTTTTCTTTGGTACCCCCTCCGTCTTTAAGGTACCCTCGGTGAGGTACTCTTTGTGAGTACCTCGGAGTGAGGAAAGGACGGGGGGGGGGGGGGGGGGAAGACTAGAGTGACCTGGTGAGAGGCGAGTTACAAGAGCCAGGAGCTGAAGCACAACCTTCTGAAAAATCTTAATATGTTACACTTGTTGAAAATCAACCCTGGAAATTTTGAAAGCAATATTGAAAATATTGAAAACGTTGAAAATATTGAAAACGTTGAAAATATTGAAAACGTTGAAAATATTGAAAACGTTGAAAATATTGAAAACGTTGAAAATATTGAAAACGTTGAAAATATTGAAAACAATGTTGTAAAATCAAAATGCAACGTTGCAAGTACTGTTGATAAATTATGCAATGCTTTGTGCTTAAATACACTAGTGGGAGGCAGAGAGAGAGAGAGAGAGAGAGAGAGAGAGAGAGAGAGAGAGAGAGAGAGAGAGAGAGAGAGAGAGAGAGAGAGAGAGAGAGAGAGAGACAGACAGACGACAGAAAGAGAAAGGACAACAGTGATAGGAAGGAAGTGGAAAAGGATGAGAAAACTGAAACTGGACGTCCAGGATGATTAGGAAAGAGAGGAATGGAGAAGAATGATGAAGCACGGATATAATGATGACGATGGATACATTTTAAAGATAAAAATATCTTTAACTGCTGCCTCGGGAGAAAAAAATTATCTATTAGTTAAAAATGAGTTGAATGCTTAACCTAAAAAATGAGTTCTCTTCTATGGTAATAATACAGCACTTGCTAATTTGTCCTCATATTTCTTTCTGCCTCATATAGGAAGTCCTCCTCATAATTTATTGCTTAATTCATTCCGGCTGCTTCTCGGAGTCCGGTAGTATAATGAAAATTTTTATGATAAACATATGTATAGCATATACATGTTGGGTCATATACATATATGTATGACTCAATGTGTATATGCTATACATATGTGTATGACTCCATGTGTATATGTAATACATATGTGTATGACTCAATGTGTATATGTAATACATATGTGTATGACTCAATGTGAATATGCTATACATATGTACTCACTTAGATGTGCTTGCGGGGGGGGGGGGAGGGGTTGAGCTCTGGCTCTTTAGTACGGGTATGTATGACTCACTATGTATATGCTAAACATATGTTTATGTTAAACACATGTATATGTTAAACATATGTATATGACTAAAAATGTATATGCTAAACATGTGTGTATGCTAAACATATATATATATATATATGACTTAAAATTAAATCTGAAATGAGGATTTATTTGCCTATAGAGTGTTTCACAAGAATTTTCAGCCATCATCAATTTGGATTAATGACTTATCGTTGATAAGGCTAAATTAACGGTACATTTAAATACTGTGCCCACTGGGTAGAAGAGAGAAAGGGAGATAGAAGATGAGGGAGACAACAAGGAGGATGGAGAGAAAGAGAGAGAGACACAGAGCTCGACAGAGACCCGTGCCCCACAGGTTCTCATTATTATACATTATTATACACTATACATTATTTACTGGGTGTCACGGTATGCAATATCCAATTAAGAGCAATACCAGTGACCTGCCTGAAGTTATCCATATGCCCCGCCAAGTACGATAGTGTTCTCTCCACATTAGTATGACAGATAACACTGAGAAGTGTAGTTGAGAGTGATTAGGGACACAAATATGTGTTGCTGTGCCACAATCAGGACTGGGATGAAGCATGTGAAAGGGGCACCTGGAATATATTTAAAGTCTTCTCTCTCTCACACGAGGTTGCCAATGACTGTGGCTTTACACCACTCAGAGCGAAATTGCTGCCTATACACTCTGTCACTCTGCAAAAGAGAAAGGCAGTTGCACTCTGCGACTTCCTAAGAGTGCATCCCGAGCACTCAGCGTAAGAGATAAGTACAAAGATAAAAAAAAGTTAGTAGCATCTACCTGCTTGCCGTACAAAGTTGATATCTGTGCCATGGCATGCATTCATCCCTCTCTCTCACAACAGCCAAAGGATGATGCCTTTGCAAACACGGCTTGCAACAAGCTAGGCAAGATGGGTATCTGGCTCTTTCATTAGCCGTGTTGCACCGAACACTGTGGCGGACACCGTGAGCAGGACATTTATCATTCATTTGGGAACTTTGCGACGCCGTGATGTGATGGACAGGACAGGTCTGAGATACAGGCGGATGCTGCATCTCTCGCAAATCTCCAGGTTTCAATACGGTGTAGTATATGAAGGATAAAACATTTATACTGGACATTATATTGAGGAATGTTGCATATGGACAGGTTCTCGACTCCCTGGGTTGGTAAATGCTGAATTCTGTAAATATTATCTGAATACTGGAACAACTGGTGATATAATTGACCTGACCCCAAGATCTCCTACGTAGTCAAGTCCTTAATGGGTGGAGGGGCGAGGGGGAATATTTTCCCACTCTACCACCCATCACCCCTTTCTCCAGCCCCCTCTCCATCAATCTCCCCTCTCTCCCATAACTACTCCCCTTCTACCTCCTGTGCCACTACACATACCCATCCCTTCATCATCCAATAATATTAACCCATCCCACAACCTATTCCCCCCCCTCCCGGCACCCCCCAACCAGCCAAACTCATCTCTCCCCCCCGTACACCTCACCCACCCACTGAATATGCAAATACATCATCCAATTGAAACTTGTAAAGCTGCCGGTGCGACTGCTCTCTCTAACAACACACGGAAATCTATTTACACATCGTAATTATCACTGATAATTATGGCTTAACCATATGAAAGTATTTCAATCCCCTCCTGTCGTGGTGCTCACTACGCTACACGTAGTGTTGGGATATCCTCCCCCTAACAAGTATCATACACGTGTGTACACGTGGGTAATCAGGTACCATACACGTACGCCTGGGTGCTCGTTGACAGGCGCGACCTTTGATGGCTAAGGTCAGGTAGACATATAAGGTCGCCTTTACTGTATTATAAAATATCTACCCAAATTGTTGACCAGATCACACACTAGAAGACACACTGAATCAACTTGAGAATGGTCCAGGACGGACCGAAACGTCGTCGTCCCTTCACCTTCTAGTGTGTGGTCTGGTCAACATACTTCAGCCACGTTATTGTAACTCATCGCCTGCATCTACCAAAATTATGGACGGGTTGACTGAAACTATAACTCACTAGCTGGATAATGGATTTATTATACTAATGAATGGGATAAGTATTTATTCCCATGAATACGATCGACTGCATAGGAATTTTTTGTTTAATTCACTACTCTTTCTCTCTCTCTCTCTCCTCTCTCTCTCTCTCTCTCTCTCTCTCTCTCTCTCTCTCTCTCTCTCTCTCTCTCTCTCTCTCTCTCTCTCTCTCAGCAGGAACAACACACACCCACTACTGCTGCTACTGGCGGACCCACAAGTCAGCAGAAGGTCTTAGGAACACATACTTAAGGCAGGTCGTGTCGCAGAATAAAATTCTGGGCGATAAGATCTCCACAAATTTTGTGCATACCATTTTGCTGATGTTGGTCCAGCGTTAGTAGACAGCTGTGTGTACTCGCCTAGTTATGCTCACCTAGTTGTGCTTGTGGGGGTTGAGCTCTGGCTCTTTGGTCCCGCCTCTCAACTGTCAATCAACTGGTGTACAGATTCCAGAGTCTACTGAGCTCTGTCATATGTACATTTGAAACTGTGTATGGAGTCAGCCTCCACCACATCACTGCCTAGTGCATTCCATCTGTTAACTACTCTGATACTGAAAAAGTTCCTTCTAACGTCCCTGTGGCTCATATGTGTGTGTGTGTGTGTGTGTGTGTGTGTGTGTGTGTGTGTGTGTGTGTGTGTGTGTGTGTGTGTGTGTGTGTGTGTGTGTGTGTGTACGTATAGTGATGTATATGAAAATGTGAGCGCTATATTTATGTTCCTTTACTCTTTGTAAAAGTTTTTACCAGTTTCTTCCAGAGAATTTAATACAATACAAAGTTTTTCTCTGTACAAACATTTATTACAGTTATCATGTAAATTGCTAATCAAAGATTCATGTTAAAGCCAATTAGCGTTTTATATTATATTAATAAGACTGAGTATTGCATATGTCTGGATCATGTCTCCCCCCCCTCATTTTCTATTATCCAGTCATTGTTCTTCTTTTCTCTCCTGAAGCTACTATTTTCTACCCCCAACCACTTGAGCTGGACGGTAGAGCGACGGTCTCGCTTCGTGCAGATCGGGGTTCAATCCCCGACCGTGTCCGCGGGGACACTAAAGCCCCGAAATCATCTCAAGATAACCTCAAGATAACCATCCCATCCCGAATCTTTATCCTGACTATCTCCCTGATAGTTCCCTATTTCCCATTTTCTATATATCCGAGAAACATTGTAAAATGGAGGATAACGTGCCTGAAAAAATGTCTCCTTGATACTATCTCGAATTTATGGTCTCAAGGCCTATAAAATTCTACTTTTTTTTTCCTTTTTCTCTCCCATAAAAGTTCGCATCCTTTGCTTTATGGTGTCTGTTATAGCGCCCTGGTCGCTTTGTGTATTTTTTGGGTTCAGGTGTATGGCAAGGTTGTGTTTGTTCAGGTGTTATGTGTCCATGCCATATGTGTCCATGCCATATGTGTCCATCTTGCAGTTCAATCATCTTGCAGTTTTTGGGTTCAGGTGTATGGCAAGGTCGTGTTTGTTCAGGTGTTATGTGTCCATGCCATATGTGTCCATCTTGCAGTTCAATCATCTTGCAGTTTTTGGGTTCAGGTGTATGGCAAGGTCGTGTTTGTTCAGGTGTTATGTGTCCATGCCATATGTGTCCATCTTGCAGTTCAATCATCTTGCAGTTTTTGGGTTCAGGTGTATGGCAAGGTCGTGTTTGTTCAGGTATTATGTGTCCATGCCATATGTGTCCAAGCCATGTGTGTCCAAGCAATATGTGTTAAGATAGTGCAGTCAATCAACACACTTCTCAGCTTCGAGTCACACTCTCAAGCAGTATGACTGACTGGCCGGGAGCATTAGTGTCCGCATGTATAAGCTTAGAATTAGCGTGATATTATGACGTATCTGAATTCTAATGAACTATTTCGGTCAAATAGATTGACGCTCTGACGTCATATCCGTCGTGATTGCGTGACCGAGGGGTATCCAATGGCGAGCGACCAATGACGCTACGTAACAGCGAGACTAACTATGATTGGTGGCTTGGATTAGCCAATGGCAGGAGAGCAATGACGACATGCATCAGCGAAACCAACTGTGATTGGGCTGCGGCATGTCGTTTGTATCTTGGACTTCATGGAGAGTGGCCAGTTGGCCTTGGTACTCTGGGGTCGTTCTCGTTCGAAGCCACGTAAACAAAACGACCCATAGATTCGAGCAGCGACGACCTGTATGTGAAGCATGAGTACCAGAGTACCAGCACTCCTAAGGAGACCTCGGAGAGAGAGAGAGAGAGAGAGAGAGAGAGAGAGAGAGAGAGAGAGAGAGAGAGAGAGAGAGAGAGAGAGAGAGAAGAGACAGACAGACAGAAGACGAGAGTTGAGAAAGAGTCAAAACCTAATTGAGATTTCTTCCTGTGTCCGTCGCGTCGCGTCGCG
This sequence comes from Procambarus clarkii, assembly GCF_040958095.1. Classification (NCBI taxonomy): domain Eukaryota; kingdom Metazoa; phylum Arthropoda; class Malacostraca; order Decapoda; family Cambaridae; genus Procambarus; species Procambarus clarkii. Next base: position 8,026,590 of record NC_091217.1, on the reverse strand, counting down.
TCAGGAAGGCCGTGTCTGGACGACGTATCCCTAACCTGCTCACTCCAAGTACCATACGAAACTGGAGGCTCAAATTGGCATCATTGTGATCGTTCCACTCTGCCCTAACTGCCAGTGTCTTCCCTCATGTGGTGCTCCGGCGTTAGCATCCTCTGTGTGTCTGGGTTTACAACTGGACGTACACTTTCTTGGCGTGCAGTTTACAATTAGGGTGAGAGAATGCACGGGAGGTTTACGGAAGGAACAGTTTCTTTGTGTGTTGGGTTTACAATTCGAACACAAAAATTTCCTTTGTTCGATTTTTGTGAATGAGGCGTGAACTTTGTGTGTTAATTTTGGTCAGTGTAAGAACTGTGTGTGTGTGTGTGTGTGTGTGTGTGTGTGTGTGTGTGTGTGTGTGTGTGTGTGTGTGTGTGTGTGTGTGTGTGTGTGTGTACTGACCTAGTTGTGTTTGCGGGGGTTGAGCTCTGGCTCTTTGGTCCCGCTTCTCAATCGTCAATCAACTAACTCCAACATCCACATCCGCCCACCTACTGCTCTATCTCCCCAATCTTCACTTCCACTCAACCAACAGGCCATCTCAGCCAATCCACTCCCCCCACCTCCTTCCCCCCTCCCCCTAAAGTACTCCATTATTTATCCCCCCTTCCCCCAGTTTCCCATTTTAAATCATTCCAACACAAACCCCCTCCCTCCCCTCCCTCCCTCCCTCTCTCTCTCTCTCTCTCTCTCTCTCTCTCTCTCTCTCTCCCTTCCTCCCTCCCTCTCTCTCTCTCAGCCACACTACCACCTCTCTACATCCCCCACGCCCCTCCTCTCTCCCTCCCAACAATTTAACATATTAACAACATGCACTTAGGCTGGATTATACATATTTTCACCAGAAAATGCCTGAAAAATGCAGCGGCTTCAGCATGTTAGTTAGCATTTACAGCGGCAAGGCGACCATTGTAAATAATACTCTGCTAATTCTGGCTGTTTTAGAGCGGGCTTTTTTTTCCCCCGTAGCGGGAGAGGTAACATTTGGAATGCAATGTTGCTCAAAGTATCCGGTTGTTGAGTGTCTTGTACTGGCTGAATGCCCGGGGGTTGCAATAGTTGACTGCCTACTTGCAACAATTGAGTGTGTCACGTGTGGTGCCTGAAGAGTGCTTGTTTGCAGAAGCTGAGTGCTTGAGTACAGAAGAAGATTACTTGATTGGAGATACAGAGTGCTTGATTGGAGATACAGAGTGCTTGATTGCAGATATAGAGTGCTTGATTGCAGATACAGAGTGCCTGATTGCAGATATAGAGTGCTTGATTGCAGATATAGAGTGCCTGATTGCAGATACAGAGTGCCTGATTGCAGATACAGAGTGCCTGATTGCAGATATAGAGTGCCTGATTGCAGAATCTCAATGCTTGATTGCAGAAGCTCAGTGCTTGATTGCAGAAGCAGAGTGCTTTTTTATCTTTAACCACTAGAGTTTACGCGATGAGAGAGCAGGAGATAATTTTTGCCACAACTCCAAGCACCTCGTAAATATAACCTTGATTCTTAAACAATTCCACCACATCTAATCTCAATCACCATCCTGAATCAAAGCTCTTAGCGCTACGTTTGAAGCAGGACTTAAGGGCTCCCCGTTATGGGTCAGGACTTACGATGTCGTATGAGATGTATCTACACTTCAGGTTAGGTTCTAATCCTTGTGTAGTGATCCTGAGGTGTGTTAGTGGGTAGGACCTTACGAGCGGTGTGTGTGAAGAGGTCAACAACATTTGCAAGAGTCGTTCAGGAATACGCGGCAGTTGTCTTCCTGTCTTGCTAAGTGACTTTAAGTTTATGGGTATAAACGTGAGCAATGTTTCTTCCTGTGGAGGCGGAGTACCTGGCATGAAAATCGTGTGAGCTGAATAGGGGGAAGCCAGACGAGCAAACACACACACACACACACACACACACACACACACACACCACACACACACACCACACACACACACACACACACACACACACACACACACACACACACACCCACACACACACACACACACACACACACACACACACACACACACACACTCACACTCACATACACACATATACAGGAGACACACATACACACACATAATAATTTTCTAATATCAAATTGGCTGAGAATTGATAAAAGAATATTTATATATACTGTACAGCTGTTTTTGCTTCTCCCCCAAAAATAAAAAAAAATCCCAATTTCCCCTCAGAGAAAAAGACACATTGGAAGTATTGAATGTTTAATTTTGATTTATTTTCAATCTACCAAAGCGTGAGGGACGGGGGGGGTTCTCAGGGGAATGGCCATATGGTTTTTTTTAGGAAATATGGGTTCATTACCCCCAAAAAAGCCACAACCCCAAATAACCCACACACACACACACACACCCAATAACCAATTGTTTATCCCATCTACAATCACCCCAAACCCACCTACAACCACTCCCCCTACCCCCCCCCCTTCCCATCTATCAAATTCACGTTAGTCCTAATCGTAACTAAAAGAGCTCTCTTTGGCAAATCATAAAAATCGAAATAGGAAAACTGTAATTGAAATATAATCTAATAAATTGGTAAAGAATCTTAATTAATAAATAGGGACACTAATATAAATTGGTAAATAGACTACGTAACAATTGCCAAAATGGCTACTTAATATAAATTGACAAATAGCCTAATATAAATTAATACATAGACTACCTAATACAAATTGGAAGATCGGCTAATGTATACACAGTTAAATAGGGCTACCAAATGTAAATTGCTCAATGTACTATTTAATATAAATAGGCCAATTTCTAAAGATGATATACTTAAATAGCCCTGCAGAACTGAACAGTTAATTAATCGTCCATATATCTCCCAAACTAGTCCCATGCTATATATATATATATATATATATATATATATATATATATATATATATATATATATATATATATATATATATATATGTGTGTGTGTGTGTGTAAATCATGCCAGGACACATTATATAGATGAATCACCTGGAACATATGAACAGCAACGGGAAGAGCCAACTTAGTTAAATGAGAGAAGTGTTTAAGGAAACCTAAGCCAAGGAGGTGGCAGTAATTAAGGAGAGTGTCGTGGGGCCCCGCCAGGTGTGGGGGGCCTCGGCAGGTGTAGGGGACCCCGCCAGGTGTGGGGGGACCCGCCAGGTGTGGGGGGACCCGCCAGGTGTGGGGGTGGGGGAAGGACTGTACCAGCAGAAACTAGTAATTAAAACAAGGAATAGTTGATGCCTCTCAGGAAATCTGGTGACTTTCAGACTCTTCAACAACACAGCTATGAGGTTTATATCCAAAACCTCATTGCACGTGGTTTTAGATTTAGCTACTCAGAACGAAGTGTCCATGTAGCACGGGCTATGGTGAGCCCGTGCTCATTGCCAGCTTCTATGCAGCATAGGAGCATATATATATAGGACTTTAAGTGGGTGTTGCTGGTAGGGGCGGTTGAAGTGAGGTGTATGAGATCCTGTGGTGGAATGCTGTGGGGTGTAGGAGGGACTAACAGAGGATAATTGGGATTCCACAGCTCTTTCCTGTGACTAGTGGAGGCCACAGCGTGAGAGCAGGGAGCCCAACACGAAACGTAAACCTATCGTGATGTAGACTTTTAGGTTTACGAAACGTAAACCTATCGTGATATAGACTTTTAACGAGACTGGGTTCAAAGAGATCCTCGACTGTGGTAGAGGGTCTTGGGAGAGAAAGGTCTAGCGAAACACTCTTTTTAGGTAATTATAACGGAATGATACGTGATAGTTGGGTCAACACCCTCCCCCATAGTGCCACTAGCCTCACACTACTCTCTCGCAATCGTCTGCGGAACGCACTCAACATATTTAATTCCAGAGGGGAGAAGATCTGCCCCGCTGATATTGCAAGCCAAGCGTGGGCAGCGAGGCTATGCAAATGAATATGACTGGAAGATGTGTGTCGTGTCCCCATGGTGTTACGGAGCTGTGTGGTGTGCTCCCATGGTGTGGTGGAGCTGGGGGGTTGCTGGGGTGTTGCTTGGAAGGATCAAGTCCAAGAGGACAGTGGGTAACCAGCCTACAATGGCTGGAGTCATAGGGACGTCTGACCTTTGAGGGTGAGGTGGAGAGTCGAGGCAAAAACACATCATGGCTTGTTGATATTTTAGTGACCCGTGATTATTTTAGGGATTTCAGCTTTGTTTAGTGACAAAGCCAGGTGTGTCTTTTTCAAAATGAATTTATAATGGAATAAATTATCGAAGCCAGTAGCGAGAAAATATGCGTAAACTTGGTTCTAGAAAATACTCATTAATGGGATACGTTTCACTGTAGGAGAAAGAGAGAGAGAGAGAGAGAGAGAGAGAGAGAGAGAGAGAGAGAGAGAGAGAGAGAGAGAGAGAGAGAGAGAGAGAGAGAGAGAGAGAGAGAGAGAGAGAGAGAAACACATGTATAGAGGGGATAGAGAGAGAGAGAGAGAAACACATGTATAGAGGGGATAGAGAGAGAGAGAGAGAGAAACACATGTATAGAGGGGATAGAGAGAGAGAGAGAAAACACATGTATAGAGGGGATAGAGAGAAGAGAAAAACACCAAGGCACAGAAAGACTTCGTGCCAACATTACAGGAACGAGTCTAAGCTTGAGAAGGCTCAGGTTCCGAGGTTGTCCTCTTATCACAGTAGCGTTTACCGAGTGCTGCCATCTAGGGAGCTCCTCAACTACCACCAATCTGCAGAAACGGTTTGGCCGGCTTATCTGTGCCGCTGGGAGCGTCACGGGACTACAGGCGAGAGCCTCTGATGATGCACAGTGCACAAACACAGCACAAGAACTCAATACATTGTACACATATGCTGGAAGTATATTCTATATACATGTGTACAAATGTATATTATGTTATCTTGAGGTTATCTTGAGATGATTTCGGGGCTTTAGTGTCCCCGCGGCCCGGTCCTCGACCAGGCCTCCACCCCCAGGAAGCAGCCCGTGACAGCTGACTAACACCCAGGTACCTATTGACTGCTAGGTAACAGGGGCATAGGGTGAAAGAAACTCTGCCCATTGTTTCTCGCCGGCGCCTGGGATCGAACCCAGGACCACAGGATCACAAGTCCAGCGTGCTGTCCGCTCGGTCGACCGGCTCCCCGATGTTGAACGCTTAATTTAACAAAATCAACCAAATTTAATCTATTCTCTCAAGTAGAATCATAAAATCACTTTGTTTTAGAGAGATTTTTTTTGTTAAGTGTTGACCGCATCAAAGCTGCTGCTTGGCAGGCGGTCAAGGCCTCGGCACAGATGGTCCTGAAGTCGCTGGTCAAGGGCTTTCAGTGAGGAATGTCAATAAATGTTTTTTCCTTTGCAGGGATATTGTTGCGCGGGGGGCCCCTAAGCCTCTGACTGGCCCCTCGCTCAAGTGTTACTCAAGGTTGAGCTTAAGGGTGTGGTGGTGGTGGTGGTTCTCCTATGATGCTGGAGTGAGTTAAGATAATTGTGAGTGGGGTCGTTTGTGGCGTGAGTGTTCTCAGCTTATATCTCTCTCTCTCTCTCTCTCTCTCTCTCTCTCTCTCTCTCTCTCTCTCTCTCTCTCTCTCTCTCTCTCTCTCTCTCTCTCTCTCTGTCTCTCTCTCTGTCTGTCTCTCTCTCTGTCTGTCTCTCTGTCTGTCTGTCTCTCTCTCTCTCTCTCTCTCTCTCTCTCTCTCTCTGTCTCTGTCTCTCTCTCTCTCTCTCTCTCTCTCTCTCTCTCTCTCTCTCTCTCTCTCTCTCTCTATCTCTCTCTTACAGCTCATTCCAGCTCGTGATTGCAGGAATAGGGAGAATGACGGTGATTATTTCATGTTGTTGACCAGACCACACACTAGAAGGTGAAGGGACGACGACGTTTCGGTCCGCCCTGGACCATTCTCAAGTCGATTATGAAACGTCGTCGTCCCTTCACCTTCTAGTGTGTGGTCTGGTCAACATACTTTAGCCACGTTATTGTGACTCATCGCCTGCATTATTTCATGTTGGTATAAGCAGTCGGTGAGTCACAATAACGTGGCTGAGGAAATGATGAACAAACTAAAACTCAGAAGATGGTGAAGAGACGACGTTTCGTTAAGTTGCTCGTTAAGTGGAAGTCGTTAACACGACTTGCTAATGGTCCAGGACCGAAACGTCGTCGTCGCTTCACCTATTTCCTGAGTTCTGGTTTAGCTTATCAATAGTGTTATATATTAATTATATTTTCAGATATATATTAGTTGAAATTAATATATATATCATTACTATCGTCGGGATTCTCGTCATTAGCTTCACAATTCACCATCCAAATCACAGCATCACCATGAGAATTAGAAGAGAATCACCTTGCACCATCAAAATCTTTCACCACCAGCGTCACATACACTCACAATCAGCTTCACCTTCAATATCACAATCACCGCAAAACTAATTTCTTTTCCAGACAATAAAGTATCTTCCTCCTGAGATACCTCTCATATAGTTACAAAATTACAGGTAAAAGAAAGATATTAGACTACAAGTGACGACGCAGGGCGGAAACTTTCACTACTTTACTCTGTTGCAAAGCAGTCAACAAGATCAGATACCAATTACAACTTTGCCCATTACTGTACCCTTCACAGATTGCATTAGGTCGAAATTATCCCCCTAGGTAGGCTTCTTTAAGGGCAAAGACTTGGGTGGAAATTTCGAAAAAAAAGCTTGAATAAAACTGGTC